>NW_015506164.1:82136-82797 GCF_001515645.1 Sinocyclocheilus grahami
ATGACTTGGAGAAGCAATTAATGATACTAAGATTGCGGTGAAACCATTGGAAAGGGGCAGATCTGTGAAGTCAATAGAGAGATGGGACCAAGGGCATTGTGGAATCGACAGTGTTTGAAGGAGACCTGAGAGCAATTTTGTGAGGGTCTTGGATTGGGCACAAACTTGGCTGGATTTAATTAAGGTAGTGACATCTTTGTTCATCGAGGGCCACCAGAATGAGTTTTGAAATAAACGGAGAGTACAAGATATCCCTGGATGGCCTGAACTTATGGAGGTGCTGCATAACTCTATGACGTAAGTTTTGTGGTGCATACTGTTTGTCTGAAGGGCAGTTGACAGGTGCTGGTTCTTGTATTTGCGCTCGTTGTATTTCCTCCATTATATCCCAAGTGACAGGAGCAAAGACGATAGAAGGAGGGAGTATGGATTCAGGTGTGAGGCTTTCAGTGGGGAGGTCGTACTGCCTGGATAGAGCATCTGCCTTAGGGACCAACAAGCTTGATAGGGTTCAGATGTTTGGCACTCTTAATGTATTCAAGGTTTTTATGGTCCGTGATGACTTGAAAGCCTCCATTCCTCGATGGCTGCTTTCATGGACAGGAGTTATTTGTATAACCATGACTGAGGTGAGACCCTTGAGCAAGGCACCAAACCCCCA
>NW_015506164.1:82807-83326 GCF_001515645.1 Sinocyclocheilus grahami
GATAACCAATAATGTAACGAAATATTGTCCATTACTAATTTATATTTGGCCGTCCAAGTCGGAATTAAACTTATGACTCATGAGCATTGCTAGTGCCATGAACCAGATGAGCTACAGGAACACCTTTTTCCAGTTCCCTCATCCATTTAAAATACATTAATTGTATGTATAATGGCTAAGAGATTCATTGGACTCATAACCTTCAACCATTGTATCAAAAGCAGCTTGAACGCCCTGGCTTTGGCATGTGGATTTAAGAGGTGTTTTTGTGTATAAAGCTTGAAAAAATCTAACTCTACCTCACAGGCTCATTAAAGGCTTTTGATAAGGTATGGGGTCCCTTTTTCTTGGATAATGTAGTGGCTGACTTTATATACAGTTAAGTTGATGTAACGAAGAGGCTGAGGCCGAGTTAGAATCCATATGTGGAAGTTTATTAACAGCAGACTTGATAAACAGAAATGTGAAGACGGGACCCATTCTTCGTACGTCGCTTATTACATCCGAGATGAAATGTCA
>NW_015506164.1:84403-85614 GCF_001515645.1 Sinocyclocheilus grahami
ATGTGTCTACATTACAATTTAGAGTGATCTGTTATCAGAAGTGAAAATCCAAAAGGCAAAGGTGAGCAGGCAGGCAAAAGGTTCAAACACAAACATCAGTCCAATCAGGCTACCAAAACAAAAGGGATAATCCAGTCAATTGAGAAACAGGGAACCAGGCAGAATCATACACAAGACAGATATGAGGGAAAATGCTCTGTAAGGCAGTAGAACTGGCAGTACTTCGCAATGTGCAAACAGATAGTGTCTAGCTATATAGTAGCCAAACAGGAAATGATCGTAGAAGCAGCAGAGGGAGTAGCACACACTCAGTACTCAGGCAAGGGCTCCCTCTGCCGGTGTGGTGTTAGAGAACCCCCCCCTCTAGGAGTGCCTCCTGGCACTCGACTCCGACGTCCCTGTGGTCGTGGCACTAGTCGATCGGATCTTGCTCGATGAGAGAAGGATCCTAGATGTCACGGACGGCTACCCATGACCTCTCCTTGGCTCCAGAGCCCTCCCAGTCCACCAGATATTGGAGCTGACCTCCTCTCCATCTTGAGTCCAGCAACTCATTCACCTTATAAGCAGGAGTTCTGTCAACATACAAAGGTGAACATCCAAAAGCTCATTGCTGGGGTCAGCATCCAGGTGGACTGATTTGAGGAGGGAAACATGAAAGAAGGCAGAGATATGATAACTAGCAGGAAGCTCCAACTGGAACGTGACTTCATTTATTCTCTTAAGAATCTTGAAGGTGCCAATATACCTTGGGCTGAACTTCTTGCTTGATAGTTGCAACTTGAAGTCCCTTGTTGAGAGCCAGACCAGCTGGCTTGCCTGTTGGCCTGGAACTCTTGTGCTCTCACGGCTCTCTGAAGACAGATGTGCACACTGTCCCACACCCTCTCACTATGTCATATCCAATCATCCACAGCTGGGACTGGTTTTGTCAAAAGTACCGAGCGCGATACCAGTCGGTACTGTAATTTAAAAAACGTTGATTTCCCACTAATGGCCACAATGGCCAATCAGCTGTGTTTAAGAATCCGCTCAACAGTGCCCAAATGTTAGCGGGAAATGGACATTTTTAAAATGACAGTACTGACTGGTATCGCGGTTGGTACTTTTGACACTAGCTGGGACCGAAGATGGTTCGCCTGACCACAGGAACAAGGGAGGTTGGAACCCCAGGACGCACTGCCCAGGGAAGGAATTCGGACCAATGGTGC
>NW_015506164.1:86864-89200 GCF_001515645.1 Sinocyclocheilus grahami
CATTCTGTGACTGCCTTGACCTTGGATTCGTCCATTTTTACTTGTTGGCGACTGACGTGGTAACCTTAGAATGAGCTCTTGCTTGACATAGAACTCACATTTTCAGCCTTGACGTATAGTTGGTTCTGCAGTAGATGCAAGAGAACAGCCTTGACATGGTTGATGTGTTCTGCCTCAGACTTTGAGTAAGTCAGGATGTCGTCAATGTAGGCTATTACATACTGATTCAGAAGGTCCCAGTAGATCTCATTAATGAATGACTGGAATACAGCAGGTGTGTTGGCAAGCCCATACGGCATAGCCTGATATTCATTGTTCCTCCTAATGGTGAGGAAGGCAGTTTTCATTCATCACCGTTTTTGATTCTGATCAGGTTGTAAGTGCCTGCGTGTGTCAAGTTTGGTGTAAATGGTGGCTTCTCGGGGTTGTTCAAGGGCTGAAGGAACCAGAGGAAGAGGGTAATTTCTCAGTGACATCGTTCAGTCCTCTATAATCAATACATGATCTTAATCATCCATCCTTCTTTTCCACAAAGAAAAATCCTGCAGCAGCTGGAGATGTGGATGGGCAGATGAAATCTGAGTTTAGGACCTCCAATATATTCCTCCATGGCTTGGGTTTCATTTCTGGAAAATGGGTAGACTTTACATTTAGGAGGCATAGCATTGGGAAGCAAGTCGATGGCACAGTCTTATGGGCGATGATGTGGTATTCAGGTGATAATCAGACTTCTGCCAAGTCGTCGTAACAGGTAGGGATCTTAACAGTCTTGTTAATCTCTCGGCTTTCAATGCTAGTCATGAGACATGGTTGGGTTTTTTCAGCCAAGCAGTGACTCACAAAAATTGGACCAATGAGTTAGCTCACCATGATGGCAGGAAATGCTGGGATCATGAACGGATAGCCATGAATCTGAGATATAGTATAGTATATAGTATCCGAGAATAACTTTGTGCTTAGTGGAGTCGATTATGTACAGGGAGATCGATTATTGATGACACAGACGTGGAGTCGTAGTGGCTTTGTCTGATTCCGTCTTCGATTAAGGCATAGTTCACTGCCTTGATCTTGATAGGAGGGATACACTGCTGAGTAGGGATGTTATACTTTTGGATGAGGTCTTGGTTTATCAGGTTTAGAGCGGCTCCAGAATCGATCATGGCTGTTAATTAAATAGATGTATTTTCAGTCTTTAGGGTAACATGGAGCTAAAAGGACTTGTTAGCAGTGAAACATTTTCAATATTTACACGAGGAGTTGTTTGGATCTTATGTGGACATCATTCCATTCACTCGGAGAGGCGAATTTTCTGAACTCAACAGTATAATCAGCAGCAGTGCGATTACCTTGAGATATGTGAAGAATCTGAGTTGATATGTCCTTGCCCCCCATAGGATATTCAAACACTTCTCATAATTGTTGGATAAAATAATCAAAAGACATTCTAAACTGCATGTCTGTGTCCCAAACTGCTGCAGCCCAGTCTATCACTTTACCAGTCAATGGCATCATTATAAAAGTGCTCTTCTTTTTGACTGACTCAAACTTATCCCTTTGATGGTCACAGTATATTTTTACTTGACGAATGAAGCCTCTACATTGCTCTGCAGATCCATCAAACTTATTTGGGTGATGCAAAGCTTACCGTCTTCGTCGTGGGCGTTGGAAGCGATCGGATGTAGTGAGTCAGATGTTCGTTGACCAACTGGAGTTTAGCGAGCTGCTCTTGGTAGCCTATCAATACCCCGCTTTGATAAGTGAACACCGCTTGCAGGTTTGAAACTTCCACTGAATTCATTGGTGGCGAAGTATTCTGTAACAATGAGGCTGAGGCTGAGTTAGAATCCATATGCGGAAGTTTACTAACAGCAGACTTGATAAACAGAAAAGTGAAGACAGTCAGAGGGTTAAAACCAAAGTAGCAGTCCAATCCATCAGCATACACAGGGGTAATCCAAAAGGCAAAGGTGAGCAGGCAGACAAAAGATCCAAACATCAGTCCAATCAGGCTACCAAAACAAAAGGGATAATCCAGGCAATCAAGAAACAGGGAATGAGGCAGAATCATACGCAAGACAGGCAGGGAGATAACAGGGAAAACGCTCGGTAAGGCAGTAGAACTGGCAATATTTTGTAATAGGCAAACAGATAATGTCTAGCTACAGTATATAGTAGGCAAACAGATAATATCTAGCTACAGTATATAGTAGCCAAACAGGAAATGATCGTAGAAGCAGCAGAGGGAGTAGCACACAGTCAGTACTCAGGTGAGAGCTCCCTCTGCTGGCGTGGTGTTACAGTTTAGCACATCTTTTATTTTTCTATTCATTTTTTTT
>NW_015506164.1:89806-93297 GCF_001515645.1 Sinocyclocheilus grahami
ACCCCAGGACGCACTGCCCAGGGAAGGAATTCGGACCAATGGTGCTGTTCACGGCTACAATAAGAGCGGAGATATCTGCCAATTTCTTGGCTTAAACACTCCACCTACCCATTTGACTGTGGTTGATCCTGACGTGAGACTAATATTAAGATCAAGGTGCTTACAGAAGGCTCTCCAAACTTAAGAGGTGAACTGGGTTCCTCTGTCACTGACGATATCTTCAGGGATGCCATACACCCGAAAGACATGATGGAACAATGCCTGAGCCGTTTCCATGGCTGTAGGGAGTCCATTTAATGGAACCAGACGACGAGTTATAATGATAAAATTGAGGCGTTCCAACAGGTTGACTGGACAGATGTTGTTTACATGCTTTATGCCTATTTTCCCTCCTGAGAAAAGCAGACTGATAAGTAAATAGACATTCTGATAGCACAGAAGCCTCACCCTGATGTGTTGTCATGACAATAATTCTAGCAGCGAGGTATATATAGTGTTGCGGGAAAGATTTCAGCACCAGACAATTGAGTAGAGCAAGAGAGGGAGTGCATGTGTGTGCATTCAGCGACCTTTAGATTGTAATTGATTTGAATTGTGATTCTGCATGGTGAGGCTCTTATATGCAGAACTCACAGGTTTCACTTGTAGAAGGTCATTACACATATAAACACGATACATTTCTTAGAATTAAATACAACAGGCAAAGCTGTCTATGGTGAATGCATACTAATCATTAAAATAAGCACTTTTAACTTTTAGATTATGGTGCTGGAACAACAGCATCCTTCATCTGCTCCATTAAAAGGAGAACAATCAAGTTCACAATGAGACATTTTCCTGCTGCCTTGATATTAAGCAATTTCCACTGCACCGCTTATAAACGTTAAACCTTCTTTCTGTCAAAGCAGTGCTCACTTCCTTTTTAATATAATGGGATCCTTTTGAAATGTCTAATTAAACTAATTGAATCAAGACAGTGCAGTCACCTCAGATGTGTCACTAAGGTTGAGTGCACTCAGAAAAATGCAATAACTATACATTTAGTCAAATAAGTGATCCTTTTCATGATTTTATTATTGCAGCATCATAACAGTGTTTTCCAATACCACTCACCTAAGATAAGACTAAGAGCTTCTGCTATTCTGACACGTTTTCTTGTTTTTCTTGTTTATTTATGTTTTATTGAATCCCTCTCATGCCATATGGATAGTGAGATAGCCAGTATTTCTTTCATTCCAGTTTCCATTTTAATTCAAGCATTTCTTTGTGGTACTTAGCTCATTGAGATCCTAAAAATGTTACAGTCCCGGTTGAAGCACAAACTTATTTCGGGTTTGTTTGTTTGTGTGTGTGTGTGTGTGTGTGTGTGTGTATTTTGTGAGTCATTGCTCTGTACATTCCATTCTGCATTTGGTTTTAAAAGGATATCAGGTCTTAGTTCTTGTTTTAAAAGTTTTAGATTGAGCCTGAATTTAAGTTTAGATAATCTTTTTGAGGAGTCAGTACTTTCAACGGAGGGACAGATATCTCTCAGCTTTCATTAAAAATATCTTGATTTGTGTTTCGAAGATGAACATACGTTTTATAGGTTTGGACTAACATGAGGATACAAAATCGATGACATAACTTTCATATTTGGGTGAACTAATTATTTAAACTACTATTCCAGTTTAAAATGGGGCGACAAGTAAAGTATTTGCAGACTGATTTCCTCCAAAATTGTAGAATTTGTAACGATGGGTTGAATGACGAAGGTGAGATGAGGCGGATCCAAGTGGAGATGAAGGTTTATTGAAGCAATCGAGTAAAACAAGAAACGCAGAGCAGGTGCAAAACAAGACATGAGAAAAAAGAGCTTCTACAGGGAAACACAAGAACACAGGCATAAACAGAGAACAGTGACTGACAATGAACAAGGCAAACACAGGGGTATATATACTAGGGATGCAATAATACAGTTAGCCCATGGTTCAATACATACCTTGGTTTTTTAACCACAGTTTTCAAATCGGTTCTGATGGCTTGGCACATCAGTGTTTTTTTGTTTTTTTTAATTAAATCCAGTGCACTTCTGGATCATATGTCTACTTAAAATGTATTTTGAGAGAAGCATTATTTTTATGTATGAGGATATTAACTAGTGCTATAAACACATATAATGTCTGTTTCATTCATACTGGACGTCAGAGGGTGGCCTTGCGCAGAAACTTTATGTATGCATCACATTAATATAACTTCCGGTTCATTAGCTGCAGTAGGGAAATAGCGAGAATAATAACTATGTACAGTAAACGGTAAAACTGTTTGCACTACAAACCAATGTGTTCATAATTAAGATAATACATTAAAATAATATGGTAAGACACACCAATTTGCAATATCAAGCAGCAAAATTAGCTGTTTTGTACAACTAAAAATAGCCGGCCAGATGACACCAGAAGCCAGTCCCATAAAAAAATTACAAATGGCCGTGCCCACTCTTACGGGATAGAATCTTACCCTGCGTTCCATTCAGAAGGGCTCATCCCTATGCCCTAATCCCTTCAAAGAGTTTACCCTCCAGAGTGAGAGCTTCGAAGTGTTGAAGGGTGTAGGGGACCAAACAACTGTTTCTTGAAGTGCCCTTCTGCATCATCATCACGTGCCTACATGGAGGCGTCGTCATCATGCAAAGAATCTGCGCAAAGGATCATGGGAGCTCGAAGTGTCCATCAGTTGTACCCTTTGAAATCCTTCATTCCGAAGGGCCCTTTGAAGTGGCCAGTTTTGAGCACTTCAGTTTGGAACGACCCTTCAGTATGGCGGCCATGATTGTTTTCACTCCGAAGTGCCCTTCGGATGGCGATATATCCCATTTGGAACGCACTGATAGACATGGATAGAATACATTTTCTGCCTCCTTCTGTGATAAGAAGCTATATCACAAAAGGAAATTATTTCAAACATTCGACTTATGTTGTGGAGTACGTTACAATGTTCTGTTTTGTTGGACAACAGGTTCAGAAACGCTTCTCATTACAAGTCATTACAAGGGAAGATGTTTGGCATATGTTGCTTTTTCAAATGCACATTAAGCGAGAAGTTGTTTTCTCATCTCAGCATGTAAACTCAAGGGCACACACAAAGATGAGTTCAATTCAGAGAAAAATAAAATGCATGATAATGATTTGAACGTAAAACCGAAACCCCCCCCCAAAAAACACACAAGTCACAGGTTTGTACTGAACTGTGGATCGAATGGTAGGGATGCCTGATGCGAAACTGATGTTTTGACACAGTGTCGAGATCCTGAATCGTAGATGTTTCGAAACACTGCTCTGAAGTGTGATTCAAAATACCCATGTCACGTGACAATGGCTAAATGAAGCTTCGGTGTGGTTCACAAGTGTTTCGACCGACAGACAGTAAAATAAAAATCTCACAATCTAACAAACATGACACATTGCGGCTTGATTTCTTTTATTAATGTTCACTTCTTATGACCAAAATAA
>NW_015506164.1:93307-105554 GCF_001515645.1 Sinocyclocheilus grahami
CAAGCTCATGTAGTTGTCAGACACATGTTAAAAACTCAACACATATTAAAAAAAAATAAAAAATAAAAAATACAACTATAAAAAAGAAAAACTACTCTTACAATGATGTGGATACTTTATTGTTTGGCATAAACAACATGTAGGTTATCATTCGTAAATCGTTGTCTAGGCAGAGCAACAGGTGCAAGTGACCACTAGGTGTCACAGTGGAGACGGGTGTCTGATTGTTTCGAAGCCTCGACACAATTTGGTACATTTGCTTCAACTGTTTCAGTGATTCATGAAGCCTCACTCTGACCATCACTATCCAATGGTTCAATATTAGGCCTAGTCCACACGTACATGGGTATTTTTATAAACTGAATTTTTCCTCCATTTAAAAAAAAATCTCATCCACGTGAAAACACAAAAACAAGCTATGAAGCGCTGTCAAGAGCATGCCAAACCAACAGGTGGTGATATAACCCTAACGGTAAAGCCATCTTGGCCAATCACAGACTCACCT
Organism: Sinocyclocheilus grahami; assembly: GCF_001515645.1. NCBI lineage: Eukaryota > Metazoa > Chordata > Actinopteri > Cypriniformes > Cyprinidae > Sinocyclocheilus > Sinocyclocheilus grahami. The sequence continues at coordinate 93,813 of NW_015506164.1, forward strand.
CATGTAAACAATGGAGATAGCGGTGCACAATCTGATGTCAAACAAAGGAGATAACAGCGCACACTCAGCGCACAAACATAAAATCTTCTTTAAAAACTGATTTTACATATTATTTTTATATAAATACAGTGATGCCTGTTACAACTAAGTTTGTGACTGACATGAGGTGTTTTTGTAAAGTGCAAATAGAACAGTTGATGCATATTTGACATGGCAGGAAGAAATTTATTTCGTCCTTCCCTGTCATAGATCACACAGGATGACCACATGAAGGCGAATAGGCTGATGTGATCGTTCTCCTTTCTCTATCCCATCTCTTGATCTAATGACAATCACAATGATTGGAGCTGAAGAGCTTTGTGAACAAGTGCACCTACTTCAATTACTCATGTCAAATACAATGCCTTTTGATGTTGATGTTCGCATAGGCTCACTATGAGACACATGTAGATGAATAACTTTTATACACACACAAATAAATGAAATAAAAAACATTGTTCCATCTGTGAAATGTTCACTTTTAATAAAGTATTGTTCAATAGAAACATTGTTGGTCAGTTTAGGGCGGGTGAGCCAATCGTGCGTAACCTCTTAATCGCCTAAGCTGTTCCCATGGCAATGGGGCGTCTGTGGGTTGCAGACTAATCAGTGTGAAATAGCGTGGTCCTTGTGTTCCCTTGGTGACACCTGTAACTGACAGGCTGAAGACGACCTGCATATTACTTTTGACCTCTTAGACTTGGTGGGAATTGTTAATAGGAGCCTTTGCTGCTATAGTATGACAAAACATTGAGTAAAAAAATTGTCCACAAATAAATGAAGCCTTTACTATATTCCTCACTGATATATTAGTGAGCCTGCAATATGATTGGTCTGTGAATTTGTTTCACATAACAACCAGACCTTTGTGAGTCCTTAGCTCTTTAGAGACTTTTCTTCCTTTGTTTCTGCTGTTTTTTTTTGTCATCAGAATGAGCCCTACAGAGAAAAATGTCTGTACCGTATCAACTAAAACTGAATCAGAAGGAGTTTCAGCTCTCTATCAAAGATTATCTCATGTGTGATGTCTGGCTAGACTCTGAGTCCAAAGCCCAAGAAATTGGGTAGACCAGAGAGAAACTGTCAGTCACATATAATCAGAGCAGGCAGAAGATAAATGATATCTTTCAACATTGCTGTCGCTGACATTACAGTGAAAAATGCATTGCAGTCTATACTTCTAATCATCTCTCTGCTTTGTTACCATCTTTGCATTCTTGCTTCCTTTTTCCATTTCATGTAATTTTATGCAAAGGCTTTGATGTTTCTATCATCTACAAGACACTCAAGCTCAAGTAAAAGATGGAAAACAATTTCACATATTGTACTTCCCATGTTTTGTTCACAGAGATAACACTGACTTAATACATTTTATTAAAATGTTCTTCTATAATAATAATAAAAATATTATTATTATTATTGTGGTTGTTGTTGTCTTTTGAAGAGCATTTCCTAAAACTACCATTCTTTTTAATAATAATAATAATAATAACAATAATAATAATAATTATCATTATTATTATTATCATTATTATCATAAGTAATAGTATCATTTTTTTATTAAATAAATAAATAAACAACTATATGAAGAAAAAATGGCTTTAGGGAATGCATATACCGAACAGTATAGGATGAAGCATAAATAATAAGGTTAGATGAGCCCCTGCTAAAGCAGAGCAGAGAGTGAGACAGAAGTGCCCTTCGGGTGCTTGATTGCAGATCAGTCCCAGCTGATGAGAGAGCTTCAGAGGAGATGTGAAGCACCTAGCACTGAAAAGGGATGCAGGTAGATGTGTTCACTGTAGTGAAACTGGTGTTTATCGCTATGCTGATAGCTGCCACACTTGCCTTTGAGAAAAGGTTAACCATATGCCTCAAAACCACACGCAATATGACAATATCAATATGCCTCTTACAATTATGACTTATTTGAATCTCTGAAGATTTATCCTACAGAGCATATGCTTTTATGAATGACTGACACAGTAATGAAGACGTCCAAGCTTACATCGGTGTGTATGTGTGTGTGTGTGTGTGTGTGAAAGTGATGATTCAGAAAGATCCATCTGCTGTCTGACAGAGAAGTGTCCTTAGTGGAGAAACAGGCTAACAGCTACATTTTCACATTGCAAGAAACAATCGAGGATGATGTAGAATTTGTTATTTACACAATTTTATTTATGGGAATGGCTCAAGGGTCATTTTCTTTTATGCAACACCAAAACTTGCATGACAATTTGTTTTTGAAGGATGATGTCATAACATACTCTGATCTATCAGCAATTGTAAATAAGCTGCAGACAAGAAATTCATTCAATTTGTATGAATTTTCACATCAGAACGGCAAAAAAAAAATGGATGGAGACTATTTCACTATCATGGTCTGAATGTTTTCATAATTAATAATTATTAAACTCATAATTATAATTATATTGTATTCAATTATATACATTATACAATTACAATTTAAAATAATATTTTTATATTTTTAAACATTTAATTTTATATTTATATAATTGTATATAAATATATTTTAGCGTATACATTACATTAACGTATAGTTAATATTGTTTAACTAATCCTATAATTTTTTTAACATAGGTCAATTTCTGAGCTCTTATTGTTTTTATTAGGCCTGAAAGTTATCATTTCAGACTTCTTTTGAGGATAAGACTTATAGCAATGACAATTAATTGGGCAGTGTTTTGCATGTTACACTAAAAGACCTCAAAGATCCAAGAAAAATTATTTTAAAATCATTTTTTTACGAGTCTTGAAATTTTTCTTAGATGGCAAAATCTTTGCAAAACCATGTGCACTATACGCACAGTGTGCACTATAAGCTATATGTGAACATCAACGCAAATGGCCATCCCCTGTTATATAAAAACTGGCATGCTTCTTTTCTGAGCCAAAATGTAGTTCTAGTCAGAGGGAGAGAAATGAAAGCTTGTGTAACCATCAGAATTACTCTACAGATGTTATTTTAATAGTTGTAATGCTGTTATGCCTTAGGCTCACTGCTATTGCACCCCTACTGTAGAATTGAATTACTAATAGTCACTTAACACATCATCATGTATTCGGTGGTGTTGAATAAATGAGAAAGGCAATAATTCTGAGAGGCAGAGCTAAAGGAAAGTGTGTTGGTGACTCGTTATTTAATTTTTTTAATTAAATGACATTGACAAAATACATTGCATCAACACTTTTAAACGGATTTACACTGGTAACCTCTTTTTTCGAGACCTCGAAACATCAATTATAAAGAAATCCAGTTGGGTGGCAGTAAATAAGATGCCAGCATTTGCACTGAAATATAATGCACAAAGTGGGGCAGTTTTCATTGAATTCACCTGTTTGTTATTTCATGTCTGTCTCTGAAAAAAAATTGACTATTTTTGGCTGACTTTACATGTTTCGCTTCTTAATTCAGTTAATCACAAAAGGTGACAATAGCTGAGTGATATAATGTGTGTACATTAATGAGGAAAAAAAATTAACTTAAAAGATTTTAGCAAATGGCTGCAATATAACAAAGAGTGAAAAATTTAAGGGGGTCTGAATACTTTCCGTACCCACTGTATATGCATACCAACAGACAGATACACTATACTCAACAGTAAAGTAAAAGCATGCATCCATTATTTAGCCTTACTGGCTTTATCTCTGCACATGCACACACACAGTACTGCCAAGGTGTTCAAATAGGCAGTTCATCTTTGCCTCATCTCAGCAAAAAAATATAACAAACTAATGCTTTTATTGCACTTTAATTAATTGTAAAGCATGTTGCTGTTTTAATAAGGTGCTATATAAATAATATTTTACTTACAAAGCATTATGGTGGTATCAGCAGAGGTGTAAAGTATTTCAGTAAATGTAATTAGTTACTGTACGTGTGTATCTTTGTGGCTACTTTGTAGTTTTACTGCGGTATTAGCAACTTTTATTCTCTACTTCACTACATTTTTGAATAAGTATCTGTACTCTTTACTCCAATACATGTGTGATGAGTCATGCAGTTATTTATTACATTTTGCATGACACCTAACTTTTTCTGCAGCAGTTTATTTCTGCTACAAAAGTAGCAATATTGCCATCTACATGGCATTAAAGGTACTATATCTTGTGTGTTTTGCCCTTACTCACCTAAACTTGTCAACAAAATGGAAAATTAAAGGGTAATAAATAATGGTCAGGCACTGCTAAATACGTTTTGATTAACTGATCATCAGCAAGTGTCAGCAGCTCTATAAAAGCAGAAGTTTTGGCAGTTTGCTGGTCTGAAGTCTTCAGGTGTGTGTTGAACATAATGCCAAAGAAGAAAGTCATCAGCCATGAACTTAGAGAAGCAATTGTCGCTGCTATCTATCTGGGAAGGGTAATACAGCCCTTTCCAAATAATTTGAAGTCCATCTTTTTCAGTGAGGAAGATTATTCACAAGTGGAAGACATTCAAGACAGACAGCAATCTTCCCAGGAGGGGACGTCCCAGGAAAGTGGAGATGTTTAGCCATAATGCACAGTACCACATTTGGTGAAAGCTAAAAGAGCACATCAGCACAAACACCTCATACCAAAAGTCAAGCATGCTGGTGGAGGGGTGAGGATTTTAGGCTTGTTTTGTACCCACAGGCCCTGGGCACCTCACACTCATTGAGTAGACCTAGACCATGAACTCCTCTCTATATCAAAGTACTCTAGAATCAAATGTGAGGCCATCCATCCGACAGCTAAAGCTTGGCCAAAATTGGGTCATGCAACAGGACAATTATCCCAAGGACACCAGCAAATTTACAACAAAAAGAAAAGGTGTTGCAATAGCCCAGTCAAAGTCCAGACCTCATCCTGACTGAAATGCTGTGACGAGAGCTGTGCATAAACAAATGCCCACAAACCTCAATAAACTGGAGCAACGTTGTAATGAAAAGTGGGCTAAAATTCCTCCAGAACTATGTGAGAGACTGATAAAGTCATACAGAAAATGATTACTTCAAGTTATTGCTGCTAAAAGTGGATCTACAAGCAACTGAATCATAAGTTCACTTTCGTGGAACTTCGAACTGCGTCCTCTAGGGGTCGCTATGGGGAACGCCTCGTCGTGACCCGTGTCTGAAGCCTACATTGAAAAAACACCAACTTGTTTGGCCGGCGACAGCCATGACGTCACTACCGTCGCGACTAGTACAAAATAGGCGCCGGTAGCGCACATCACCATTTCCTTCGTCTTCACTGACCGTGCTGTTTGAAGCGTGCATTCCAAAAAGCAAAGTAAGAGCTTTTTCTTTTCCTACTATGGCGAGCACTAGCGGAGCGTTTAGAAAGTGTGTACATCCGTGTCAGCGGTTTCTGACACCCGAGGGGGCATCACCAGGATCCTCCTGTGTAAGCTGTCCTAGGCAGGGCTCCCATCACCACTGAGATGTGCGAGCCGGCCTCTTCTGGCTGGCCGCTATGGTCGGGTTTCCATGAACTTAAATTCCAGATAATATGGTAAATGTCCACGTAAAGCAAGGCTTTGCGCATTTCTCCAAATCCACGTGAGTGGTGGATGTGCACGTGAAGCTGTGCGCATTTCTCTAAAATCCACATAGCTGGTAGGTGGGCACGTGTTGCTTTGCCCATTTTCTAAAATTCCACTTAGGTGGTAAATGGGCACGGGATTCTTTGCCCATTTCTCTAAAATCCTGTGAAGGTAAGAGTTACGCGTGCTGTCTTCGTTCCCTTTGTTTCAGAGTGGGGTAACACCCCGGTACCCTAGGTCCCACTCAAATAGTGTGTCTTGGTCGACACACCCTGGAGACATCACTCCCCTCACCTCTGAGGAGGGTGCTGGAGCTGCTGTTCCCAACCGGCCATTATGTTCGGGTGACAATAGAACCCTAAGAAAATCCAAGGATTATGGTAAGAGTGCTCATATTGCGCACCTTCTAAAATCCACATGAGTGGTAAGTGTGCACGTTATCGCGTTTTCGGACTTTGTTCCATGTTTCAGAGATTGTTAGACCCCGATTTCCTGGGCTCCTCTCAACCAGTGTGTCTCGATCGACGCACTCAGGAGGCACTGCCCCCCTCGATATCAAGGGGTACTAAGAGGGTGTCGTCTGGCGAGCAGGATCCTCTCCGAGGAGTTGAGTCCCTCGCTCCATGGGCTGTCCTCGTGGTAATGTTGAGCACTGCTCCCCTTTCAGGAAAGGGTCACCTGGAATGGGAACAGTTCCGCTAGTTGGAACGCATCTAAAGGAGGTGAGCAGGATTTCAGCTGAGGGTACACACAGACATGTACAAAAAATATTTTAACCCTGAAAACAGCAAAAAGCAACCGAATGGTCAAAGACATCCATCGCATGTACACATAGGAAAACGACTGTAAAACAGTGTGGGTACAAAAAACAATTCGGTGTGAATGACCGCTTTTTAGGCAAGTACGGGTGCCATGTCATAAAATATTTTAATACGACTGAATTTATATTTAATGTGATAACAGTTTAATAAACACATTGCAAGTTACTAATTATTTAATTGTTTTGTTTAATATCCACGGTTATTCAAACAGCGAATAAATTATATGCCGAAAGCGAGCAAAGTACATTTACATTATTTATCACATTATCACTGACTACAGTTTAGTGCGAGTTTAAGCACTATCAATGTTGTCGTCTACACTGTGAAATGAATCTCATACTTACATCATACGTACATCTGCATTTTGTTGAGCAGAATATAGTCAGCGAGCACGTGCACTGAACAAAACACCTGCGTTTCAGCGATGACTCATCTGAACGCTTCTGATTGGCCATTGCATTCATAAACTCAACAGAATCGTGTGTGATTGGTTATGATGTGCAACACTGCAAAAACGCATAAAAAGAAATATGATGCGATATGAGCAGATCTAAATGTAATGTAATCAACACTTTTCATTTAATTTTCACTTTATTTGCGACAGCTCTAATAGATTTAGTTTAACTGAGTTTTGTCCAGTTTGGTGGCATTTTTGCCTCAAGCCCCCATTAATTTCATACCAGGGGAAGGGGCCAGGGGAAGGCTGGTTCAGTGAAAGGGCAGTCCAAATGCGTTCGGCCAGTTCATTGAAAAGAGAGAACTGACTCCAAAGAATGATTATATCACGAATGATTGGCATCGCTGGTTCATTCGACAGAAATACGGGACACAAAAAGGTAATAACTGCTAAAATATTTGCAGGGAAAATGTTTCTCGGATCAGAGCACTCATGGTACACGGTCGCCGTGATTTTGTCAAGTGAGACATGTTCCTGGATCAACATCATTTGTTGATCCTGGATCAACATTAATGTCCAAAAATATAGACTAAACCCTACCCCTAAACCTAAACCTACCCATAATTTATTCCTAAAATCAGTGTGAAATGATAGCTCATTTACAAGGGTGTAGAAGCACCTAACCCTGATCGTAAGCCTACAACAGATATTTCCTGAAAAGTTATCCCTCAATTCTGATTGGTTAATTGGAATGTTGTTCCAGGATCAACAAGGATGTTGATCCAGGAACATGTTGTACTTTGTGAAATCATGGTTACCCATAGTACACACAGTGCATACAGCAGTACAGATGCAGGCACCACTGGTCACCAACATAGTTCAATGGGTTCTGTGTTTCCAATGAACACTGCATCGCAAAGTTGTATGGTTGGAACTGCAGCTCTTGACCAGTGGTTTGAAGCATAGATTCTTGTTAGTACGACATGTGAACTTAACAGATCAAGTGTATTTGGCAAAATAAGCAAGCTAGCAAATTATGCCATTGATATAATTCATTCTGTCTTCATTTACTCAATACCATGTCCTTCCAAACTTGTATAACTTCTTTATTCTGCATAACTTTTAAATTGGCAAGAAAGGAGAAAATGGAATTCATTCAACACTACTTTGAGGAAGGACATTCACATGCTGTGATTATGGACATGCTGTTAAAGGGTTAATTCACCCAAAAATGAAAATTCTGTCATTAATTATTCACCCGCATGTCAAGACCTCAGTTCATCTTCGGAACACAAAGTAAGATATTTATGATTAATTCTGAGAGCTCTCTGACCCTCCCATAGACAGCAATGTAATTACCACGATCAAGGTCCAGAAACGTAGCAAGGAGATCGGTAAAATAATCTATGTGACATCAGGGGTTCAACTGTAATTTTACGAAGCTACGAGAATACTTTCGTACGCAAAGAAAACAAAAATAACGACTTTATTCAACAATTCGTCTCCTCCGCGTCACTCTGGTGCCATTTTGGAGAATATCCACTGAACGTAAACAGCATATGCTATTCTGTGTCAACTGTGTCACGCGGTCAGCTGTGTGACACAGAATATCATACGCTGTTTATGTTCAGTGGAACATAATCTGTCATTAATTATTCACCCGCATGTCAAGACCTCAGTTCATCTTCGGAACACAAAGTAAGATATTTATGATTAATTCTGAGAGCTCTCTGACCCTCCCATAGACAGCAATGTAATTACCACGATCAAGGTCCAGAAACGTAGCAAGGAGATCGGTAAAATAATCTATGTGACATCAGGGGTTCAACTGTAATTTTACGAAGCTACGAGAATACTTTCGTACGCAAAGAAAACAAAAATAACGACTTTATTCAACAATTCGTCTCCTCCGCGTCACTCTGGTGCCATTTTGGAGAATATCCACTGAACGTAAACAGCATATGCTATTCTGTGTCAGCTGTGTCACGCGGTCAGCTGTGTGACATAGAATATCATACGCTGTTTATGTTCAGTGGAACATAAGCTGTTCACGTTCATTTTACTTCATAAAATTATGGTTGAAGCCCTGATGTCACATGGATTATTTTACCGATCTCCTTGCTATGTTTCTGGACCTTGATTGTGGTAATTACATTGCTGTCTATGGGAGGGTCAGAGAGCTCTCAGAATTCATCAAAAATATCTTAATTTGTGTTCCGGGTTTAGAATGACATGAGGGTGAGTAATTAATGACAGAATTTTAATTTTTGGGTGAACTATCCCTTTAACGTACCATGGCATAAAGATTCACCTGTGCTCTCTAAAAACACACCTGAAGGATGCAGGTATGTTTAGAAGAAAAACTATTCACCATTAAACAATATAAGGAACAGGCACATGCAGAGGGGGGTGCGATGGGTGCTTGAGCACCTGCCCCTTTTCCCCTTGATGCCCAACATGCAATTACCACGATCAAGGTCCAGAAACGTAGCAAGGAGATCGGTAAAATAATCTATGTGACATCAGGGGTTCAACTGTAATTTTACGAAGCTACGAGAATACTTTCGAGAATACTGCCTTTTGTCAAGGCAATTTTTTTTTTTTTTAAATTAAACACCAATTTTGTGAAGAACTGCCCAATCTAACTATTAGTAAAATGAATGAATAATAATTTAGTCATAAATAAAATGATCCACATGATGATGACCTTTCACCTGATGATCTCATCAGGGACTATCCCTCAGGTTCAGACATCTTTAATGTAGAGCATTACCAGGATACCTTCATAACGTCCGCGGCTGCCGGTAAGTGGAGTTCTCAGCGGAACGGTGTGCTTGTATAGCCTACTTATATTATTAAATTATTATTTTTATTATACAAGAACTGCGTGAAGAGAGCATGCACAGCTGTTGTTTATATTGCTGTTTGTAGCCTGTGGAAGTAAGGTTAGCTGCAGCAAGGGGCTATAATATTTTTGTTCAATATTTTCCTAATGACAATTTTATGATCGGTTTATAAAGGCTACTACGAGCACCTTTTCCCCATTTTTATCACAGAATAAGGCAGGAAATGTATAGTTTATATAGGCTACTAAATGATATGTCAATCAGTACTGCATTATTCATAAAGTGTATTTATTACCTGGAGATAACTTGAAAAACACACATAAACTCTATATTTTCGCAATCGTGTGTTTATTGTCTTCACGTTTTTTTCTGCTTTTTATTCAGCTCAGCTACAGCGATAGCCGGATGCTTTTGTCCATATTAGGGTTTCCTGCATGTCATCAGTGTTGCCAACTAATTTTCAGGGGAAGTTGCTAAAGGAAGGTCGATTTGTTGCTAAAAGTTGCTGATGCAAAAATGTCACTACATCAAATCTCAGCAAAAATACATTTTATATGTTATTTAGATTTGTTCGTCAAATAATATAAATACATTATATAATTTCAAAATATAAATAACTGTATTTTTAAATACAACATTGAATTATTAAACACTTACACATTTTTTAAACCATTACAATTATTTATTTTTTATTAGCTAATTCTGAAGCTAATGAAAACACATTCTGAACAATTATAGTTTTAAGCAGTGTATTAGTAGTTAAAAGAAAGAAAAGTCTGTAAAAATAGAGCAAAATCTACTATGTTAATATGAAGAAATTTTCCCCATTGATTTTTCAAGGGTTTTTACCTGCATTTTTACCTGCATACACCCCATTGTATTTTGCGTTTTCGGGTTGCAGGGTTACAACAGATAATGGATCATGGATAACACATAATGTCCTGAAAAATTACTTGTACCTTTTCCATTTTTCTCAATATTTTTCTTACAGTGTACTAACTGATCAACAATCGCAGGTACAAACTAAGGTGTATCATAAATTAACAATTATTCAATAACAATTATTCATTAAATTGAACAATTGCAAATAGCAGCTAACTTAATTCACGTGATGTGTGTACTGCTAGGCATCTTTAGTTTCCTCATTTTGTGTAATTTAGATGGAAATTGTGTGCCTTTTTATCGTTCGAGTCACTTATCAAAAGTTGCTAAAAATTGCCAAATAAATTTTAAAAATAGCTACATTTTTTGCTAGGTGCTTTTGGAAGAAAAAGTTGCTAGGGTGGTGTGAAAAGTTGCTAAATTTAGCAACAAAATTGCTAAGTTGGCAACACTGCATGTCATAAGTCATTCCTTCTATGAGTCTGTTTTGGACTTTCTGCATGAGAGCGCCCTCCGGCTTCGAGTATGAATTAAACATAAACTGCATCCAGATATTCACTTCTCCTCATTTTGGATACGAATAAAACGTCAGGTCATGCATAGACTATCGATACTGTCTCTTTGAATTTAAATCTAAAAATGTCTACGTGAACACACCGGCCCGAATAAAGTGCGGGGGACGAAATTACATTTCTCTAAAATTAAATATTAAAATGCAGCTAGCGTTCTACACACAGCAATATAAACAAAGGTGCCTGTTCTCTTTCGTTCTTGCTGTTTGATTGGGAAAAGTTTAAAGGGCATTGAGGGATCTTGTCTTTATGTTATCTGACTAAAAAACTATTACTTTGAACTTTTTTTATTACAGTATTTATTTTAAAAACTAGTGTGCCTTAAAAATAATTATCACAACCCTGATAAAACAGGCTTATACTGATTTTCTCATCATCTGATTTATAGGCTACTTATCAATCCTGTTTTTATCATCATTAAAATAAAATAAAAAATGAATAAATTCAGAACAGGATTACAATATAATTCTATTTTAAATAAGACATAAATATTTTTTCTACAACAACAACAGTAGTGTTTACAACAGCAAAACCACCATACCCTGTAAATTGAATAATAATAATAATAGGCCTAATTAAATTCCGTTTCTTTTTTCAGAGAGATTAAGAGGTGCAAAGAATTATTTATTTAACTTTTAAACTTAAAATGGTCTTTTCT
>NW_015506164.1:105603-195344 GCF_001515645.1 Sinocyclocheilus grahami
CATCATTATAATTTAAAAAATGAATAAATTCAGAACAGGATTATAATATAATTCTATTTTAAATAAGACAGAAATATTTTTTTCTACAATAGCAACAGTAGTGTTTACAACAGCAAAACCACCATACCCTGTAAATTCAATAATAATAATAATAGGCCTAATTAAATTCCGTTTCTATTTTCAGAGAGATTAAGAGGTGCAAAGAATTATTTATTTAACTTCTTGCTGTTTGATTGGGAAAAGTTTAAAGGGCATTGAGGGATCTTGTCTTTATGTTATCTGACTAAAAAACTATTACTTTGAACTTTTTTTATTACAGTATTTATTTTAAAAACTAGTGTGCCTTAAAAATAATTATCACAACCCTGATAAAACAGGCTTATACTGATTTTCTCATCATCTGATTTATAGGCTACTTATCAATCCTGTTTTTATCATCATTAAAATAAAATAAAAAATGAATAAATTCAGAACAGGATTACAATATAATTCTATTTTAAATAAGACATAAATATTTTTTCTACAACAACAACAGTAGTGTTTACAACAGCAAAACCACCATACCCTGTAAATTGAATAATAATAATAATAGGCCTAATTAAATTCCGTTTCTTTTTTCAGAGAGATTAAGAGGTGCAAAGAATTATTTATTTAACTTTTAAACTTAAAATGGTCTTTTCTGTTCTGTGTTTCTTTTTCAAAACTGTGTCACGGCATTTGCTGCTATCAATACAGAAGCATCCGTTTCGATACATGTCTCAGCAAGGAGCACAGCCCTATTAAAAGACGTGCTCCATGTGCCCCTTTTATACTTTGAGCACCTGCCCCTCCTAAGGTCCCTGCACGGCCCTGATAAGGAATGCAATAAGAGCAGAGCTGCGTGGACCTGGACAGTTGTTCAGCTACCGGACAATGTGGTTAGAACTTGTGCAGAAACACAGATTGTGTGTTAAATGTGATGATGTTATGCCATTGCTTCAAGAACCTAACCCACAAGGACAGAATAAAGGACACGTCGTAGATTTGTTTGACGCACATATCACTCCATGGGACCAAACTATCTGTGGCATGTTGATGGTTATTATAAACTAACGCCATTTGGTTTCGGCATATCAGGATGCACTGGCGGTTTTTCGAGACATATCCTCTGGCTTACTTGTGGGTCTACTAACAATGAACCTGCTGTTATTGCACAACTTCATTACTTGTGTTGGTGTCGTACCTATGAGACTACGAACTGACTGTGGAACGGAAAATGGTACATTGGTAGCAATGCAGTGCGCTCTCCGTCATCATCATTCAGACTACTATGCTGGCTTGGATCAAGAAGTCACACGTACGGTACAACAATGAACAATCAACACATTGAATCTTGGTGGTCCAGCTTCAGAAAAGCAAGGTTCGTGATTGTTTCATATTCTTTAGCACTGATGAAATGTCAGTAAAGTGATGCTTTAGTTACACTAATGCAACTAGTACATAGTAATATACATTTCAATTAATATATCTGTAACAATAACATGCAAAATGATTAAAATTTTTAATGATTAATTTTATTCTGTTATTGATGTATCTGGGATTTTGTGTTCTAGGGCTCAGTTTTGGTTAGAACTTTTTAGGGACCTGAGGAATGAAGGACACTTCAATGGCAGTAACGAACACCAATGCCTTTTTCAGTTCTGCTTCCAAAATGTTCTACAGGTGGATTTGAAAGATTGTGTAGAGCTTTGGAATAAACACAGTATTAGGCCCTCTAGACTTGCAATGTGCCCTGGGGGTGTACCAAATGAACTGTGTCATCTACCACACAGGTCAACAAATAAAAAATCTGCACCAAAAAAATGCATTTCATAACAGTGATTTAATTATAATTGTGTTTAATATACACTACTACAAAAAGTCACATTGTATAAATTTGTCTGCTAAACACATTTACACAGATATTTATCTTCTTGCAGGTATGGATCATGAGACTTTGCAGTTGAAGAAGATAAGTTAAGTGCTTTTCCTGAGACAAGGCTGACAATGCAGTTATGTAGTGACAAAAACATCCAGGAATATCTAGAATTTGCTATGGAACACAATCAGTTACAGTGGCCAGAGAATTGGGAGGAAGCATCACAACTCTACTTCACATTGAAGGAAACAGCAGGCCTCTGAGCAAGAGTATTAAAAAAAAATAAAAATAAAAATAAAAAAATTGGCAGTAAACACTACAGAGTACAACCTCAGAAGAACTTATTTAAAAAAGAAACAATGCAATACACAGAATGCAACACTGAAACAATGCAATACACAAAATGCAACACTGTGCCATTGCAAGAATAATGAACTGAGAATACAGAGGACATACAGTTGACTTACATGCATCCAAAACCTGGAGAATTCTGGACTCCAAAATCCATGCGAGTTTGAAAAAGACTATGTGTCTAAGATTGATAACTTGAGTGTGTTTGTGCATGTATTCGCCATTGAGAATGGTGAATTGTCAAAAACCACAATGCATGGTTGTGGTGCTATTCCAGCATGTGGAAGTGATGTCAGGCCTGTAGCAAACATCAACGCATTCTCTAATGGCACTTCAGTCTGGTGTTCTACAAAAAAAAATAAAAATGATGGAATTTTGAACAATTATTATGTTCATAATTAAATAATAAACCTCAAAAATGACTTTCTTGAGCGGAACACAAATTGCTTGCGCTTATCCATGCAATGACAGTGGATGTACTACCTTTCAAACTTCAAAAAGGGCACAGATGTATTATAAATATATTACATTACAACCTGTATTATGTTTTCGAAAAAACACAATTCATAATTTAATTTATTTTCATACTTGCATGGAATAATTTGTGTCCTATTTGAACCTTATAAGCTAGTTAAAATCCACTGCCATTGCATAAGTCTATTTAAATCTAACTCTGTTTGTGTTTTACAGAAGAAGAAAGCCATACAGGTTTAGAACAACTTGAGGCTGAATAAATGGCAATTTTGGGTGAACTATTGCTTTAAAGATGTCTGAACTTCACCTAAAACAGAACATGTGTTTGATAAACTACAAATAACAAACCTTCAGAATCGTGGAGGTAGTCTGACCAAAACGAAAGCGTCCTGGATTCCTTTAGCCTCTGGTTACTACCTACTGGGCTGAGTTCTGCTTTTAAGAGTTTTTCAAAATCAGTCGCTGTCAGCTTCTTCTCAGTGTGGCAGAGGAAAGGAGATATAAATGCTGGGATGCTGCTCAAGTGCTGTCAAAAACTGCAGAGTGGCAAGTCCATCCTTAAATCTATTAAAAGTAGTTTAAGTCATTCATGCAATGTAAATCATTTAGTGAAATACAGTAACATTCTAAAAGACTGATGCAATTTTCTATATCTTAAAATAAACATTGCCTATGTAATGTATATGTGATAAAAAATAAAAATAAAAAATTCACCTTTTAATAACACTGTGGTTTCTGTCAGTCACATACCACCTGACATATTCTTCCAAAATTGTATGTTTCTCCTCAGAGTTCTTCACAAATCAAAAGCATCCAGCAGTTTTGAGTAGGGTGCTATTTTTAAAAAATTAATTCTTGTAGTGACTCCAGAGTAGTTGCATTCTGATTTAAACAAAATTAACAACAGTGAGTTCATGTCCAAGCTACAGTAGTGGCCAAAAGTGATGTCTAGCCTACGAAAATGGATATTTTTACCCTTTATTAACATTATTAAAAATCACACACACACACACAGATTTTGTTATCATATTGTGTAGTTGTGCTTGGAGTAAATTTTATTTGTGAGATCACAAAGAAACATGCCAATATGTGCAGACATAATTTTTGGCCAGGCTCTCATATAAATACATGCAAAAACAAGGTAGAACAAATTAAATATCAATAACTGATTATGTTGTTGTCAGTGTATACTTTTTCCTCTGAGCTTTTTGTTTTTCTATGCATTTTTTTGTTTTTTGGTGGAAGCATTTTCTTTTCTTGATTTTTTTTCTTGAAGCCCTCCCAAACAACATGTTATGTAATTGCTGTTTGATAATTATTTTAAAGGCTTTTTGACCACGAAACTCAACCTGTGTCTCCAGCTGTGATCCTTGAAGAGTCTTTGGCCACTCAAACTCTCCTTCTCACCGTGCATTAGGACGATATACACACGTCCTCTTCCAGGCAGATTCATAACATTTTCTGTTGATTGGAACTTCTTAATTATTGCCCTGATGGTGGAAATGGGAATTTTCACTGCTCTAGCTCTTTTCTTAAAGCCACTTTCTAATTTGTGAAGCTCAATTATCTTTTGCTGCATATCAGAAATATATTATTTGGTTTTTCTCATTGTGATGGGTGATTAATTTGGAATTTGGCATTTGTTTCCCCTCCTATTTATATATCTGTGAAACAGAAAACAATGGCTGGATAATTTCATGTCCATAATCACCCTGGTGTGCTCAAAATTGTGAATATGAATGGGAATACATTTCAGATATATTTTACTCAAAATAATTTCTAGGGGTACCAGTAATTGTGTCCAACGTGTATTTGAGGAAAAAAAAAAAAAAAAAACATTTATTTCATAATGATATTTCACCCCATTTAAAAATCTTATTCTCCAATGAAAGGTTAGATTGTGGTGTGCTCAAAATTGTGAATATGAATGGGAATATATTTCAGATATATTTTACTCAAAATAATTTCTAGGGGTACCAGTAATTGTGTCCAACGTGTATTTGAGGAAAAAAAACAAAAAAAAAACATTTATTTCATAATGATATTTCACCCCATTTAAAAATCTTATTCTCCAATGAAAGGTTAGATTGTTGTGATTTTTTTTAAATAAAAGATCAAAAGGATTAACAATGCAGATTTATTTTCACAGCCTTCTTTGATCATATTTGCCAAGGGTACCAACAATTCTGACCACTTGTGTAAATGTTGAAGTAACCTTCTTACTAACTACATAAAATACATCTATTACCATACCTCTTGCAGCACTTTCACTACACCCTCATCTGTGACATCTTTTAAAGTGGTGCAGAAAGACGACTGGCCTAAATGTGGTTTACCCACGGATCTATATATAATGACTGGATCGCTCATTGCGTTCTAAACTGCCAACAGGCAGTGAAGCCACCGGAAGTGTTCGATCCGCCATCTTACTAGTCTCTTCAGGAAGAGAGCACCATTGAGTTACAGCTAAAACACTGACCTAAAATCACCTGATTTGAAGCAAATCAGTCAAACGGGATTAGTTTTTATGTGTATGTAAATTAATTTTTACTTCAGATGTTATCAGCAATGTTTATGGTCTTTTTGGGCAGGATCAGTGATATATTTAAATCGTTTAGGTGGGTGTGTCTGCTGCGCACTGCTGACACAGGTAACTGATCCAACACAAAATATAGCCTATTTCTTTATGTATGTAATTATTCAGGAATTATTAAACATGAACGTATTAGTATCAGAAATTGATTTGAATAATACAATAGCCTCTGTTACTATATTGCTCTGTACTGAAATGAAAAGCTTAACTTACCATCTTGAAATAAAGCTTCATGTCTGTACTGTATGTAGTCAGTTATTTCTCTGAATAAATTATGATGTGTCAATTTGTAATGTCCTGATTGAGAACCATCTATTTCAGACTCTCCAAGATCGCGCACATGTTTACTAGCATTACTGTTTCCATGTAAATGTATGCTAAATTAATAATTAATTTAACCACCGTTTAAATCATTACCTGCTTCAATATGAATGCTGTTAACGAAATCATTGTTGAAACATTTGCAGTTAGCGCCTACTGTACGAATAAAAACACTATAACAAAATGATATAAACAATGAATAACTGTACAAGGCAAATAAAGGTACATGTGTATACAAAACATAAATCTTTCTTCAGATTTCAGAATGAGCACTTTGTCATTTGTTATATATATGTTGAGATCGTGTCCGTCTGGTGTTTATCATGTTCATGATGTTCGCTACTGTAATGAATGTAGCTTTTTAATAAGCAGGGGAAATTCGCGACATTAAAAAAATAACCGTTTACATGCCTAGGGTGTTTGAATTGTAAGAATGTACAGAGATACTTCAAATTTAAAAACGCTGACTTGTTAGGTGATGTTTTCTCATTAAATTTGTACGATTTCCTATGAATTCAATGGAATGTATGGGAATAGTGGGGATTACTAATATGGCGGCGCGGGCGACTTCACTTTCATGACGTCTTGAGCAATCCAGTTCTCTATTATAGATCAGTGGGTTTACCACATCTTTTGAAAGAAAATGGGGCCCTGGTCCTCCATGCACTATTGATACTGCAATTATTTTCCCTGCCAAGAAATACTCATCCTCCCTAACAGCTGCCACAGAAAGTAAAGTGAAATCACACATGACAGTCATAGTAACTGTGTTTGATACACAGATGGAACTTTTCATTATTACACGGCTCTGTGGAATACTTGATTCTGATTGGTCAATCACAACACCTAGTTGTTTGTTATTCCCCGATAACAACCGGTAGAAACTGTTAACACAGGCTCATCCGGGTAACTGTGCAATACTCTATATGTAGCTTAGAATTGCATTTGGTGAGCTAAAAAAAATATTAAAATATCTAGTTTCTCTGTTATAGTTATCGATTATATTGAAAATTTAATTGGACTTCAGTATTAACTGTAATGTAATTTTGTTGGTGTGTTCATCTCCTTGCAAGAATGATTTTTGTTTTGTACACTGTAATGGATAAGCTAATAAAAATGCAATATTTTAAAACAATTTAATCTCAAATCAATATCTCTTCTGCCTTTTGTGGTAAAAAGCTATCTAATAAGTGGTATGACTGTAATGTATCCCTTAAATGTCTGTTTAGTTTGAATTTCTTAATGGAAGCTTTGTGATCAGCTAAGAAAATATTTTGACAAATCAATATTTTACATCCAGTTATTTACTTATGTGGGAAGTAACCATGCAATAAGCGGGATAATGTACATCCAGTCGGTTCTCATCACAAAATAAAGCCCCTCAGGCTGATACAAGAGCCCTATGCTTGGCGTCAGAGTCCTGATCAGCCTGTCGGGCTTTATTCTGCAATAACACCTGGCTGGATGTACATTATACCTTACTTAACAGGTACTCCTTTACAAAACATAAACAACTGTTCAAATTAAAAACATACCAACTGAATTGTACACCAGGAAGCTGCTATTGGGTGGTCCATTAAAAATGGGACGATTCCGCAGGCAGCTCATCAGTAAATTGAGAAGTTCCCTTCTTGGTCCACCTGTATCAAGACCCTCTTCCAGTGTGCCAGCATCATCAGAGAACTTTACAAACATGGATTTCTGATACACTGAATTTTGAGACGCGTTTAAATCCTCTGACTGCCCTATCCCACACACTGGATCTCGTTATGTTGAATCTGCTGACACGTTTTCTATCACTGGCAAGGGACATATTTGAAATAATGTCAGGAGCTTTTAAATGGCTCTGTCCCCTAAAGATTGTATAAAGTACATTTTAATCAATGTAATCATTATTTGTATAATTATATTCAATCAACATACTTTTGTAGCTTATTCTATCGGTTGTGGGAGGTCAAGGCAGTGTGCTGTCGTCATCATCAGATCATCATCCTCTTCACCAATCACAGGCACATACACAAGAGATCATCATCATCAGCACAAATGTGACACTGTGCAAATTTCATGATATTAGTACATACCGAAAATATTTAACAAATCAAACAAACCTGTGACACCGGTTCTGTTACGCAACATGTTCAGAAATACACCCTAAAAAAGATAGTTCTTTAAAGGTTCTTTACATGTAATAATGCTTCTATTTAGAACCATAGCATCCTGAAGAATACTTTTATGCTGAAAATGGTTCTTTGTGTTAGAGTTTAGGGTTCTTTATTCTCACCTTTTTGTTTTTCAAATCTGTAGCTGTCAAAACACCTCATTATTGATTTTCTGGGGCTCAGTGATCCAACTACACTGACTGTCAACACACTCTCAACAGGTAAATGATTTGATTCTTTAATCAAATTGAACTTTAGTTCAAATTAAAAAAATTTTGTCAAATTTAATTTTAACTTCCTTTTTAGGCTAACCGAGACTTGTCATTTGCACTTATATATTGTTGCTCTTTTGTTAGTTTTGACTGCTTTTATTGTCCTCATTTGTAAGTCGCTTTGGATAAAAGTGTCTGCTAAATGACTAAATGTAAATGTAATGTAACTTTAAAATTGTAACTGGTTTCCAAACAAACATGTTCTTTTCTCCTCTTAGTGTTTCTGTCACATGTAAGTGTGAGCAGCTCTGGTGAGCTGACGATACTTCTCTCCTCTTCTGCATTAAGTAAGTAACAGAGACGTTGCATTTATAATCCATATTGTTAGATTTTTTTTAATTATTACTTAGGTTTATGCATAAACATACCCAGTCACAAAAAAAATATTAAAGCTATGCCACGACTTTATATCTCTTTTAGGATTGTTAAGGGCTCACATAATGTCCATTTGTTCTACTTTTGGCCTTTGTCAACATACTTGTTTTTGCATAAACAAATGGAAGAGAGAAACTGTAACTCTAAACTCAACTGTGTGTTTCAGATGCATCACATCCCACAACCTCATCATCTGCAGAGAGAAACTGCCACTCAATAACACCAAAATGATGGACTTAAAGGCATCATAGAGTATTGTGAAGATATTTCACTGGAACTTGGTCTTCATTACATCTATTTTTTTTTATTTTGTATTTTACTTATTTATGTATTTATTCATGTTCAGCTTCAGTTGTCATTTATTAATGTGTTCAGCTAATAACTGTTGTTAAGAGCACTGACATTTTTGCTACAATTTCACATGTCAATAAAAAAGTACCTAATTCACACAACATGCTGTTGCTGCTGTTGTTGTTGCTCTTTTAATGTAAAACCCTAACAGAGACTATACTCTAAAAAACGATGGCTACTGATTTTACTGATTACTGATTTTATGCTATGCTTTAACAAATAAACGATACATGAATTTTAGCTAACTAACTTTCAAAGTTTCTGCAAATTAACAAATTTATACTTGCATACTCTTTTCCAAATTCTGATTTGTAGTCTTTCAGTGTAAAGGGCCTCTGTGTCCCTGGAACATTAAGGACTTTGGAGTTATCTGGGTAGAGAAGTATAGGGTCCTTCCTACATGTCGTTGTTAAAGTCTTTCTTTTTTTGCAGCCATCACAAGGAGATATTTTGCCATTATTTGTGGGTCAGTGAATAAGAGGAGTGTTTTCCCTCATTTTGGTTTTAAGTTACGACTCTGCAGAGACATTAAAACCTAAAAAAGTATAACTTTAGCGACAGCGCAATTCACAAAGCATTGCTGAATCTATTTGAATATTACACTACACCTGTACTTTCTTCTGCTCATGTTTGCTTCCTCCTTTCTTGCCCAAGGAAAAGTTCATTCTTTCCTTACATTTGTGTTTTCGGTATTCCAAAAACTGGTTTTAAGTGGGTGCAGGTGTTGAGCCCACACCTGTGCCTTTGAAAGAAACTTTGTCAACTGTGTCAATGTTGTTTACACACTAACTGCTTTATATTTGTTCTATGAATCTTTTTCCACATTTCCAGGTTTCTCAGCAGCGGAAGTCGTCATAGTTGGGTACATAACGGACAGCTGAAATATCACTGTAGTAATATATATCTGTATTGTGTAACATACGTTGTCTTAATCAAAAATTGTCATTAACTTCAGCATTGCGTGATACTATTTCAAAGTAATTTCCATCATTTTGACAGATAATAAATTGTATTTACCTGTGAAAACAAACAACCCTGGAAAGAGATGTGAGGATTTGAGGAGATAAACGAGAGATTATTTGTGCATTCCAGTGAACTATTAATGGGATCTATGGTCAATTAAATTTGGAGAACACACCACAAATGTGCAGTATTATGTTGTCCTGTTTCATGCTATTACAGCAGAATGCAAAGGGAAAAAAGAAAATAATCATGAGGAAAAGAATGCAGTGACTGAAAAGAGTTTTTGCCATACATAATCTTGTTATATGTCATGTTAAAATACCAAGCGTTACATTATTCTCATGATGTCTGAAAAGAAAACATGAAGGAAAATGACTGCTCATTTAGTCAAACAGATGGATACGCTTCATTTGTAGGGCAACCTTATGAATTGAAATTATTTGTTTCAGTCTTTTTGAATGGAACTTTCCCAAACTGGAAGTGCCCCCCATAATTAAAAACGCAGTCAGCTCATCAGGAATAAGGTGGATAGCAGTGAATGGGAGATTAACACAAATATATTTCTTTGAATTCCCATTTGCTCAAATAGCAAAAGAAAAACGCCACGACAGTTTTTTCACGAAAAAAAAAATATAGAGAAGCTGATAACGGCAGTCAGAAGAGAGAACTGTGTCAAATTAGCATATTATTGTTAACTAGTTTTTTTTGTAATCTAATTCAAAGATAATATAATACAAAGTATAGTGTTGTAAACATTTAAAAATATTAAAGTCTAGAAAAACTATGGAGGATTTCCAATGCTGGTGATCGTTGAAACGGTCACAGCGCAAGGCACGTTCTAGCTATGTTATCGCTATCTAGTCTACCTATAATGTTTGTTGACAAGGGCGTTTTTTGTCATGTCTCTTTTAAAACCTCGAGATTTATTTCTGAATGAAACATGGAACTTTGGAAGCACATCATATTTTACTCAACAGAAAGGGCAATACATATTTTTATTGAGCTATTTTAAGAACATCTCTGTACTTTCTACCACTAGCCTGCTGTAATTCCTGTACATCTTGATTGACAGATGTCTCGTCCAGTCAGCGGTAAGTAATCCATTCTTAAACTTTACCTACCTCTTCTATTTTGTCTGATTTGTCAATGTGTTTTCTGACTTGTTATATTGTTTTCGGATTTGGCGTTGTGCTTTCTGACTTTTTATAATGTTTTCGGAATTGCAAGTGTTTTCTGAATTATTTGTTTTTAGAATTGGCATTTGTTTTGCACTTCTCGTTCACCGTAATACTGGGATATCTGACACTATACAGTTAAAAAAAGCTTAGTCAAGTTGCAGGCTGAATGGTCAGCTTCACTAGCTAACTGGACTTGATTTATATACTGGAAGTGTGTGTACGTGTAGGAGTTGGTTTGTTGAGTTTGGTATAGTACATATAATTGAGTGTTGCTGTCAGAAAAGATTTCATGTCTTTCAGTACACACATCAGTCATAATTAATTGGCTTACAGCCTAGATTTTAATATGCAAGTGCATATATGAGTGTGTTGCTTTGCAGTGTAACTTTGCAGACTAGTGTCTGTAAGACTGCGTCAGATAAGCCCTTTGACACACAGATGAAGGAATGAGAGAGAGAGAGAGAGAGAGAGAGAGAGAGAGAGAGCAATGTTCAGATGTTCAGTAACATACCACCATACTATTCGTACTGCAGTTGTATTAAGTATACTATGTGCAGTAAACTAATTTTCTGTGTGCATACAGTATAAATTAATGAAAATACATTTGTGTGTAACTATAAATATGTATTTGTATATACTATACTGCATGTAATAATGTATTTCCATTTTCAATGTGATCAATTAATAGGAAGTGATATCAATATCTTCTGTTTTATTTAACCTGACGACCAAACATTATTTTATTTTATTTCACTTACATTTTTGTTTTATTTTATTTTTACACAAAGCACAAAGTTGTAATAAAAATATAGTGCATATATATATAAATAAATGGACACCACTTTTTATTTAAACAGTGAGGTCAGATGTTGACAAAATATAGCATATTCATTAAAAAAAAAAATACTGTAACATTCTATTCCATTAGCTTATTAAATTGTGACGGATTTCCAGTTTCTATGGAATCTCCAGTTCACATTCAGACATAAATGCACAAAAAGCAATTATGAAATGCCTTACTATTCAATTTTATTCCCATAACATTTTTTTATGTGCTTACAAATGGGATTCCACACACTCAACAAATGCAAACTGAAAACAGAGGATGTGTTTTACATAGTGATGCCGTGTTGACATAGTGACATTTTAACACTCTTTTCTCTACTTTCAATAACATCAATATTTTCCTATGGCCTCTTTGCACGTGTGCATGGATCATTTAATGTAAACAAGGAAAATGATTAAAATGGCAAGCTCTGTTAAACAGATGTCTGTGGTGTGTTGTTTATAATGAGTGTATGTCTGAGTGTGTGTTTGTGTAATAATGCCCTTGACGGTCAATGGCGCTTAATGAATATCAGTAATTATGTGAAACACTGGGTTTAATCCCAGTTGGCATGCTGTAGCCTTGCACTTGCTTCTTATTGTGCTTGGGTAGCGTATGTGTGTGTGTGTGTGTTTATGCTAAAAATTAAAATGAGATGATCGCATGACAAAAAAGCCAACAGAATGATGCTTTCCCCTGTTGGGTTTACAATGTGTGTGTGTAAGTGCATGACCTTGTTTACAGTATTTTCTTTCTACAGTATTTTCTTTCATTAATAAATGTCATTTCTCAAAATGTCTCAGAGGGTTTTCTATTCAATTGTTTCTTGAAGGTTGATGGGCATCAGTACGTCCCACAGGGAAGAGTGTGCAGGGAACTGCATGTCCGGAATATGAGTGCCTTCATGGCCCTATATATGGATGTGCTCACATGTGTGTGTGTGTATGCACCATGCTCATGTGCAAAGGACCACACATGTACAACTGTGAAAATTACATCTATTTTTGGTCCCAATGGCCCCTCAGGATATTGAGCACTGCAGAATGATGCTCCTTTCAAGCAATTTACCCTAAGCCAAAGGGACACTTTCTCCCCAGACAAAATTTGGTTCTGAACATATAGGCATAAAAATAGTTGTAAAACACATTACTTTATGTACTTGTCTGTCTTATGATAAAATATCCTTCTGCTTCATTTGATATCGTTAATAAAAAAAATCAGTCGTTTCTTACTGTTGATCTCATTTGTATCACACAATTGGACTCAGTAGATTGTGGGAACTCAGTGGGGATAAGCTTGCTCTTAGCCTACTTCTGTGTCTCTGCATAAATATTAGTGTTGTCGATCAATTAAACAATTAAATAGAATGTATAATATAATGTTATTCATTATATGCTAATTGATTCAGCAAATTAATTTTAATTCATTGCATATATTAATGTTTGCTGAAAAAAAAAAACATTATACATTTACAGGGTTACACTGTAAAAAAAATTCTGTAGTTTTTACAAAATAATTTTGGCAGCTGTGGTTGCCAGAATAATTTTGTAAAAAATACAGAAAAACAGTAAACACATTTATGGCCAAAAACGGCTGTAAATTTTACAGTATAAAACTGTAATTTACAAACAAGAAAAATTTGAATGTAAACTAGTAAATTCAACAATGCACACTGCTACCTTTGTACCTTTAACATACTGACAACCACCATAATAATGCAGGTGGTAAAAGAGAAAGCCACATGAAGAATCAAAGCTCATCACAAGTAGCTTCGCCACAAGCATAAATATATACTAATACATAGAAGGTGCACAGAGTCATTCATGCAAACACAAAACACCATCATGGTAACACACATGATACTTAAATAATGCATTAAACTTTCATTAAACAACAGAAGATATAACATAAAGCCCAAATATACATAACTAATAACAAAAACTATTAAAAAACACGATTATTAAATCAAATGTGGAGTGTCGTGCAGGGAATTCTGGGAATATCAGTTTACAGTTTTTGACTGTAAATTATACATTGATTTGTTATTTTTACTTCTAAAAACTGTCAAATTAAGAGCATTTTACTGTAAAATTACATGGAATGTCTGGTTAGATATTTTACAGTTTTTCCCTGTATATAGTACGGGAACTTACTGTTAACCTATTAACAGTTTTTTTTCCGTAGCGTTTTTACAAACTTTTACAGTTAAAATTACACTTATTTTTTACAGTGTAGTTCACCCAAAAACTCTGTATCCAACAAGAGTTTGGTTAATCTTTGAAACACAATTTAAGAAACACCAAGAAGAAGAAGAAGAAGAAGAAACACAATTTAAGATATTGATTTTATTTCTCTTTCTCTCTCTCTCTCTCTCTCTGCCTCTCTCTCTCCTAATTTCCGGTCTGAAGTGGGAGAGGTGTCATGGTGAGGAGGATTTATATGGACTTTTCTATTGTCTTTCAATTTTTCTTTTGAGTGAAATTGATATCCAAATTTAATATTTATTGTAGAAGCGAAGTTTAGCGTGAGTTTTATTGACTCGTTGAGCAGTAGGTTTCACGTGGCGAGAGCAGGGATGGCGAACCTGGATGTGTGAACGCCGTCTCTGTCGCTCCGTCACGGAATTAGATGCATCACATAAGCGGAAGTAAAGGTGGAGGATGTGTTGCTGGACATAGCTGAACGAGTGGGACATGAAAACATTGTTTCAGCGTCTAGGATGAATAAGGCTGTGGTGGTCTTTTTGAAGGAGGAGCAACTGGTGTATCGTTTGGTAGAAAGCGGCATAGTGGTAAGTGGAGCTTTTGTTATTGTTCAACCTTTAGTAGCGCCAACGGTAAGGGTAACAATTTCAAATGTCCCGCCATTTATTCCGGATGAAGATATACAGTGTGAGTTATCGAGGTATGGAAAGTTTGCAAGTGGAATTAGGATGGTGCGACTTGGTTGTAAACATGAATCCTTGAAGCATGTGTTATCATTCAGACGGCAGGTGTTTATGTTTTTGAATGAGCCGACATTAAATGTGTCTTTCCGTTGCGTGTATGACGGGAAATCGTACATGTTGTATGCGAGCACGGGGGAAATGCGCTGTTTTGAGTGCGGATCAGTAGGACATGTACGATTGTTATGTCCACATAGAGAAGGGGTGAGGAATGAGGCAGATCAAAGTAATGATGAGAATGGTAGGGTGGAAGAAACTGTTGGAGAATCAGTGGGAACTGAGGATCAAAATGTGTGTAATGAAAAAGTTTCATGTAATGTTAGTACTGAGAGTGAGAATAGGCCTACTACGGAAGCATCTAAGGTGGTAGAAAAGGTTAATGGGGAGGCACAAGTAGTAGAAGAGATGGTGATGACAGAAACTGTGAAGGAGGCAGAGCAGGTGGAAAGGTTAGAAACTGGTGTAGAAGTGATGTTAGTTGATATGGATAAATCAAGTGCTGAAAGTATAGTGAATTTGCAGAGCAAACAAACAGGAGAAATGGTTAACACTGAAAGAGAGGAAGAAAGTGAGGATGATGCTTTGTCAGATGTATCAGATATGTCAAATTTATCTCAGATGGGTTGTGAGCAGTTTTATTCTCTGGAAGAGATAGATGATTTCTTGGATGAGACTTTTGGGAAAGAAGTAGAAGTGAAGAATTACTTTGCTGATATTAAGAAGTTTGAAAGTTCTGTTTTGTACTGGATGAAGCGAGTAGGAGAGGACAAACTAAACAAAAGGAAGAGATTTCGATTGAAAAAGTTTATCCCGAAAATAAGAAAAGGGGAAACTCCCAAGAAAAGGAAATTTCAATAAATTTGGCTAATGATGTGTAAACCACTAAGGGTGATTCTTTTTCTTCTCTTTGTTCTATCTGTTTTTTTTCCCTCTTCTGGAACCTGTTTATGGAGGTTGTAAGAGCAGGATCATTAAACATCAATGGGGGAAGAGACAGGGTTAAAAGAGCAATGCTTTCTGAATTTATTAAATGAAATTAAGTAAAAGTAATTTTTTTACAAGAAACACTCTGATAGTAATAATGAAATAGAGTGGTATAGATGGTGCGAAGGAGAGTGTAGATTAAGTCATGGAACAAATTTTAGTATGGGTGTTGCAATTCTTTTCTCAAAATCTTTGGATTTAAAAGTTGTGATGACAAAAGAGATAGAAAAAGGTAGTTTTATTGGTTCTAGCAGAAATTAAAAGTGTTAATTTCCTTTTTGTTAATGTGTATGCTCCAAACATAGGACTGAATCGTGAAATAGCATTTCGAAAACTAAATGATGCAATAAAAGAATTTGATGATGGAAATATATGTGTTATAATAGGAGATGATTGGAACTGCACGACAAATTTTGTATTGGATAGGAATGGGGAAGAGCCTCACTCGAATTCTAGTAAGCTACTTCTTGATATTATAAATGATTTGAATTTAGAAGATGTGTGGAGAAGTAGAAATAAGTTGGTGAAGCAATATACTTGGGTAAAGATATTAGATTCTGTTGTGACAGGAGCTAGATTGGATAGGTTATATATAAGAAAATTAGAAATGAATAGAGTTATTAATATTAATATATTTGCGAATGGTTTTTTTAGATCATCATATGGTGACTCTGGATATTGTAAAAGTTTCAAGACCTAATTCTTATTGGCATTTTAATGTAAAATTATTACAAGATATAGATTTTTTTTGAGAAATTCTGTTATTTTTGGGAAATATGGAGACAAAGGAAAAATAATTTTGAAAATCTAACTCTGGTGGGAGGTGGGAAAAGCACAGATTAAAGTTTTTCGTCAACAGTTTTCTTATAATGCTACTTTTACTCTGAAGAGGAATGTAAAAGACTTGGAGAATGAGATTAATGAAATGGAAAGAAGATTGATTGATGTTGATGATCATGGTTCAATGAATGTTTTAAAAAAAGAAAAACATGGATTTGAAGTCACTGTTGGAAGAAAGAGTTAAAGGTGCACTAGTAAGAGCTAGAATATCTTTGATTAAGGAAATGGATGCTCCAACTGCTTATTTTTTTGGACTTGAACGAAAGAAAGCACAAAAGAAATATATGCTTCATCTTAGAAGGAAAAATGGAACAATTACTTCAGACCCAATTGAAATGAGAAAGATGGGTATAGAATTTTATAAAGAACTGTTTGGTAATATGGACTGTGATGTTGGATGTATGGACCAGCTCTTAAGGGATCTTCCTAAATTAAGACCTGAGGACAAAAAGTCATTGGACGTAATGATTTCTTTTGATGAACAGTCAAAGGCTGTGCAACAGCTTTCTACAGGAAAGTCACCAGGAGTCGATGGTTTACCAGCAGAATTTTATAAAGTTTTTTGGAGTGTTTTAGGTGAAGATTTGTATAATGTATTTTGTGAATGTTTTAAAAGAGGTTGTTTACCAATCAGTTGTCAGAGAGCTGTATTATCACTCCTGCCAAAAAGTGGAGACCTAGGGTTGTTAAAGAATTGGTGCCCAGTGTCTTTAATGTGTTTAGACTATAAAATACTGTCTAAATGTTTGGCTAATAGAATTAAAAATGTTTTGCACATTGTGGTGGAAAGAGAACAAACTTACTGTATTCCGGGGCGTACAATAATGGACAATTAGTTTCTTATGAGGGATGTAATTGATATGTCTTTTAGAAATAATCTTGATGTGGGTTTTTTATCTATTGACCAAGAGAAAGCCTTTGACCGTGTGGGTCATGAGTATCTTTTTAATGTCTTAAAAGCCTTTGGATTTGGGGAGGACATCATTTCTTGGATAGAATTGCTGTATGAAGGGGCTTCAGTAATGCTTAAGATAGGAGGTGGCCTGAGTTTTCCAGTTCCTGTTGAAAGAGGAATCCGGCAGGGATGTCCTCTTTCAGGACAATTTTATAGTTTAGCCATAGAACCCTTATTGTGTAAGCTAAGAACTGAGCTAAAAGGTTTAAGGATCCCTGGTGATAATTCAGGGTTAAGGCATTCTGTATCTGCATATGCTGATGATGTAAACATGTTTATTACTGGTCAAAATGACATTCAGTTAATCTGTAAAAACTTAAAGCTTTATGAAAAATCCTCTTCAGCTAAGGTAAACTGGACAAAATGTGAAGGGTTTGTGGTGGGTTCTTGGGTTGATACTGGGCCACCTCAACTTCCTGAAGGTTTAAAATGGGGAAGGGAAGGTATTAAAGTGTTGGGGGTGTTTTTAGGTAATGATCAGTATAAAGAAAAGAACTGAGAGGGTATGCTGGAAAAGGTTGTAGCCAGGTTGTCTAAATGGAATTGGCTATTCCCGAGTTATCCTATAGGGGCAAAGTCTTGATTGAAAATAATCTGACTGCCTCTATGTTATGGCATAGACTGAACGTACCTGAGCCACTGGATGACTTGATTAAGAGCATTCAGAGGAAATTGGTGGATTTCTTCTGGTCCGGTCAAAAGTGGATTCCTGGGCCTGCACTTTATCTACCAGTACATGAAGGAGGGCAAAGCCTGATAGACGTGCGAAGCCGCATAAATGCATTTCGACTACAAGCAGTAAAGAGACTGTTGTATGAAGAGAATGTTGGATGGATTAATGTTGCTTGTGCTCTTCTACGGGAAACGTCTGGTTTATTGTATGATAAACAGTTGTTTTTATTGCAACTTGATGAACTGGATTTAAAGGATTTAACAGCTTTTTATAAGTCAATGATAATAGCTTGGAAAAAGACATTTGTTATACACAGAGAAATCTTACAACCTGAGGACTGGATAGTGGGGGAACCTTTGTTCCATAACCCATTAATAAGAACAAAGATTTTATCATCCAAGTCTGTGGAAAGCTGTTTTATCAAGGCTCGATATACTAAGTTGGGGGATCTAAGAAGTGGTGATGGTTGGAGAACAGCTGAGACAATGCAGAGTGTTACTGGGCTTCAATCTCTGCGCCTTCTGAGAAGAATAATGGAGGAGGTGTGGGCAGTTCTACCAGGTGCATGTAGAGATGCACTGTCACTGGATTGGCATGGTGATTATAAATTTCCACCTATTAAAGTCTCTGCTGTTGTACAAGAAGAGAATGAGGATGCTGGACAATCAGTTTTATCATTTGAGTACCCCGAGTTGGGTCTTTTTCAGGATATTAAGACTCATCAGACTGTGCTAAGAGGAGTAAAGACTTGGAGGTTGTCAGATGTGTTTGGGACAAACTTCAAGGCATGCTGGAGATCTTTGTATAAACTGCCGATTGAGAAGCGTACTGCAGACTTGCAGTGGAGATTGATGTACGGGGGGCTATAGCTACGAACAGACACGTGGCACACCTGAATCCAGCAGTGGGGAAAGTGTGTGTATTTTGTGGGATTGAAGAAATGGTGAATCATTTATTTATTGATTGTTTAAGGTTGAAGGAACTTTTTAATTTTTTAACACAATATTTTATAAATTTTGGAGAAACTTTCTCTTATCAGAATTTTATAAGTGATCCAAAATACAATTTTCAGGATAGGAGGAAAAAATGTTTACTGAATTTTGTGTTGGGGTCTGCTAAGATGTCTATTTGGAAAACTAGAAAAAAATTTATGTTGGGTATGGGTCCAATAAATGCTGAGATGGTAATAAAAGGGATGGTAAATGCTAGAATTAAGATTATACATATTATAAATTGGTAAATTATATTGCAATATTTTCTGAAATTTGGTCAGTGGGAGGAGTTTTTTGTAAAATTGAAAATTAATTGTTGATTTTGAATTTGTAGAAAGGTTTCTTAAAGACGTATATATTTATTGTTTGTTTATGTGAAAATTATTGTGTGATATTAAGATAGAAAGAGAAATGGTTTAATAAAGGTATTGTTAAGCCTCTCTCTCTCTCTCTGTGCCTCCACTGAGTCCAGGTAACCAAAAAACAGAAGATCCAAAAAGGTCGTAAAGGCATTGTATAATGAATCCATATGAATTGAGCGGTTTAATCTTAGTCTTGTGAAGAGATTGAATCACTTTATATGATAAACAGATACACAATTTTTTTTACATTCATACAACAGTTCTTTCTGGTCCTCGAATCTGATTGGCTGAGAGACTTTTCCAGTAGTGGGAAATATTCTAGTGATATTGGAACTCTAAACGTTTCACCGTTTGTATCACTCTGCTTGTGGTATTTTTCACAGCGAGTGTCATGGCGGACACCTAAAAATTATAAATAATACTGTTTTTGTGTCACAGAATGTAGTTTTTTTTAGACGAGAATGTACTTGTTTAGACTTTAAATATGCAGTTTGTTAATAAAGAAAATATGCTTCAACATTTTAGGAGATGTGAGGTCCAGGGCCATTCAACGCCCATGAACCCACAGAGAGCAGCCTCACATCGGCCAGGCCTTCTGGAATTTGCCGCTAGCTGTGATGTCTCTACAGTGGTTAAACATGAGATATAATTCATTTTGGGTAAATCTAACGTGCAGTCTTTGGTCTCATTAATCTATTATTTGTTACAGAGCATAGATTTGGCTGAAGGGCAAAATCTCATCACTTTATCATCAGCGCTGTTATCGGAAATCACCCTTAAAAGATGAAAGGATAGTACGACAAAGATATCGCTTTCATCAGCGGACATTCAAACTAATGTTTTATTGTGAATATGAGACTGAGCTGAAGAATTAATGCTGCATCAGATCACTTGCTCTGTCCAACTCTCTCTAATAATACAGTGAACTTTTAATACAGTAAGCTTTTAATGAAGCACCTCAACATTCCTTAGTTCTAAAGTGACCTTTTCGAATTAGTAACGGCCGGGTTCATAGATTTTAATCTGTGGCGAAAGGAAGAAGTTTCGCACAAAAGAGGGTTTTTAAAGATACTCCGCTGTTGTTTCTTATGTATTTAAGTATAAGCAATAATTGACACACATAAATAGAACATAACACATATGATAAACATGAGCCTTGTTCAGACTGTCAGACCAAATCCGATTTTTGTGCATACAGTATATGATTGGAATCCAATCTGGATGACTGACTGTCCATACTGTGTATCGCAACTGTTCAAATCTGATTTGTGTCCCGTAGTGCTCTTTTGTTTTACTGAATATCTGCATTGGTTTCTATGTATATTGTCTTTATTCACTTGACTTGCACTTCTCAAAAACACAAACTTGATTCTGCAAAGAGTTAAATATGTTTTCTACAAAAAAGTCTGACATGTTTACTGCTTTAAGGCCGCATGTATACCAAAGGGTTAGGATTAGGGTTAGGGTTATGCTATGATTCAGAATATCTGCTGAAGTAATATGGCAGACGCATAACAAATTAAATATTTTTCCAAGAATTATTTTTCATAACAATAATATTGTAGTCCAGAAATTCCATCTGGTAAAGACATAAATACTCGGAGACAAGCAATATTAACTTCTACATTGTATAAGATCAGTCGTAGTACAAGCAGGGTATGGCGGTTTGTCACTGTTAGTCCCGCCCCTCCTCCACTGTGATTGGTCACATGCGTTTTCTCCAAAGTTGAGCATTCTTCAACTCTCGGCGCTGAGAAAAAAACGACCGAGCACTCAGCTTGAAAAAGACATTCTGCACTCAGCATGCTCCTGGCGTTTTAAAAAACACAATTTGAACAACAATTGAAAAAATATGCCAGCCTCGGGAAAAAAAATGCTTTGGTGGACACGTGGCCTAAGTGGAATGAGGAAGTGAAAAAGCTATGCTAAATCTGATCTGACCGGTAAGACTGAAACGGATTTCCAGGAACGCGATTTGAATATGATTTCAAACCAAAAATGAATGTACCTCGAAACGGATTTGCAAAAATTGGATTTCATGTAGTTTGTTGCCGTTCAGACTATCTAAATATGATAGGATTACAAACGGATTTGCACAAAAATCAGTTTTTGGCTGACAGAACAAGGCTATGGAAGCTTAAACGTGTGTGCGATGCACGAAAACCAATGAGGTTATGTTCTAGTTTGTTCTAACACAAGCTTCCATGTTTACCATGTATGATGTGCTCTGTGTGTGTTTATATGTGAATAAAAGCCTAAATGAAATCCGTATACTATAGTAATAACAATAAATTAGCCCTATGGCACCTACTTGTTGTTAATTAACATTACTCAGCATTATTAAATTAACATTGTAACAAGGACATCTTAAAACAGTGATCCTCAAATATGGCTCATGAGATCCACTTTCCTGCAGAGTCAAACACACCTGAGTTTGCTTATCAATGTCTTCAGGATCATTAGAAAATCACAGGTAGGCTTGTTTGATTAGGGTTGGAGCCAGAGCATGTGAGCGAAGCGGAGCAGTGTGACGCTCCGCTACGTTTTCCGCTCTATGGACGTGCGCTCCACTCAGTTGCTCTAACCGCCCAAGCAAGCGCTCCGTTAATATTCCGCTCACGCTCACCGTAAACCAATTCCCGCTCAGATCCCGCTCCGTTCTGTAAAGAACAAATTTGCGTGCATTATATTAGATTATAAATTACTGCTGCCTATATCTAGCCTACATTCTGAAGGACTACCTATTGTTTCGGGTCAGTTTTTAAAAAATAAAATTTTAATAGGCCTAAGTGGTGTAGGCTAATATCTTCTGTATTCTGTAGTTCTGTATTTAGGCCTATATACAGCTGTGTGTTAGCTTAGGTCTACAGTTTAACTGAGATTATTTAATAACTACGGAGCTCTCCTTTTGCTGCACCATGTTTGCATACATCTTCGTGCTTTCTGTAATCAATATGAATCTGTACTAACTTTAACAGTCTCCCCGCACTCCCTCTCAGTTTCTTCTCCCTGCTCATTCTTAACTTTGATTTTTACTTTACATTTATGTAATAAGGCTTGCAACTTCGTTGAAACAATATCTGAACTCCATAACTGCTCTACTATTCTCGATCTCTACAGATTCTCGATCTCGAACAGGCAAATCACCAAACGGCATTCTGGGTTGAGCGAGTGGAGCGGGATCTTCAGAAAGTCGCTCTGCGCTCTTAAGGAAATATTACCACTCCGCTCACGCTCCGCTCCACTCACATGCTCTGGTTGGAGCTAAACTCAGCAGGAAAGTGGATCTTGCAAGCCAGATTTGAGGATCACTGTCTTAGAATAATGCGTAAATGGAAATCAGAAAATTAGTTTAATTACATGTCAGGTGGCACGATTACTTAAGCTTGTAATAAATAAACGATTTAAAAATGACACTTTTAACGTGTTTTTATATGGTAAATTTGGTTGTTGTATTTGTAGCCTTAAATATATTCATATAGCCTTATTATATATTAAATATTGCACAGGGGTAAAATATTTAGTCCTACTTTATATTCTCTTTCTTTAACTACTATGTACTTACATTGTAATAAAAATTGAACTGTTTGGTACAATGTATTTATTGTCTTCATGTACTGCAAATCACTTTTGCTGCTATTGGGATGGGATATGGTTAAGATTAGGGACAGATTTAGTGCTGTGGTTAGGTTTAAGGGTGGATTAAACATGCACTAAGCCATTTTTTTCAAACAATGTTGATATTTGAAAGCACCAAAACAAACGCCCATTCCCCAAGAGGACCTCGCCCCTATTTTGATAAGTCCGCCCCACACATACATACACAACCCTGGCAGTGACGATGGCGGAATCGGCTATGCCTGCCGGACGCACCATATTCAAGCAAAATCCAACACAGAAAAGTTGTGTGAAAAAGCTAAATCAGCGTAACCTATCAAGAAGAAACAAAGCAACCTCGTCGTCCGATTCCAGGCCTTCCTGCTCCTTGAGCTCTCTCCACCGCTGGAAAACTGCTCCAATATTCACGCGGGTCCTACCTCTTGCATGATTGTAACCCTTCTTTTTAATGTTTTATTCCTCTGAAATTTTCCTCTTTTTTATCTGCCATCTCTCGCTATTAATAGTCTTCTCCCTATCATAACTAGACACGCCCCTTACTGCTGATTGGCTGTGAGTGTGTTTTGGCACCGTGGTCACTGTGGTGTTTTTCAAATATTGCTTTGTGCACCTTTAAGGTGTAGGGGTAGGGGTCAGTGTGATTATATGCAACTCTACAGAAATTAATAACAGACGTAATTGCAGGAAGGTATTTTTAAATATAAGTACAATGTAAAAACATAGATGTACACCGCACCATATTCAAGCAAAATCCAACACAGAAAAGTTGTGTGAAAAAGCTAAATCAGCGTAACCTATCAAGAAGAAACAAAGCAACCTCGTCGTCCGATTCCAGGCCTTCCTGCTCCTTGAGCTCTCTCCACCGCTGGAAAACTGCTCCAATATTCACGCGGGTCCTACCTCTTGCATGATTGTAACCCTTCTTTTTAATGTTTTATTCCTCTGAAATTTTCCTCTTTTTTATCTGCCATCTCTCGCTATTAATAGTCTTCTCCCTATCATTACTAGACACGCCCCTTACTGCTGATTGGCTGTGAGTGTGTTTTGGCACTGTGGTCACTGTGGTGTTTTTCAAATATTGCTTTGTGCACCTTTAAGGTGTAGGGGTAGGGGTCAGTGTGATTATATGCAACTCTACAGAAATTAATAACAGACGTAATTGCAGGAAGGTATTTTTAAATATAAGTACAATGTAAAAACATAGATGTACACAATAAGTGCATATGAAATTATTAATTTAAAAGTGAATAGATATTAGTTAAAGACACTTAATATAAAGCGGGTCCAAGTATTTTATAGCTATTTCAGAGACAAAGGTCCTACTTATATTAGTTAAAGCAATACATTAATTTACTGATAACAAAGCAGGCTAAATTCCTTTATCCAATATAAGCTCTTATTCTCTTTGTCTTTATCCAGTAATCCATTCTCTCTCTGCTTTGCACTGGCTGGTGACCTGTGGCATCGGATGGCCTACTATTGATTGGTCTATGTTTGGCTCACTGTGATCTCTTTGGGTTTTGAGATATTTTTGCCCGTTTTAACTGACACAAGATAACTTTGATGTTTGCTAATATTCTCTCCTAATGGCAAAGATAGAATGTCTGAAGTCAGATCAGTTCTTGAGAGGGCAGAGTGGCTAGAACACAAATGAATGTATTTGAAAAGATTAGATTACCACAAAAGATCAAGTTTGACCTTTCTATGTCTGAAACTGCTAGCATATAGGTAAATAATGCTTAACCCATACTTGACGACATGTTTGAACATTTTCCCCTAGTTTATTTAAAAAATATATAAAAAAAACATCAAGTAACACAGAAGACAATACTTTTTACAGAACAGTCCATTTCTCTGGGCCTTATGTGTCTTTCTTATGAGGAAATGAGTGAGTTTCTCTACCCACATTCCTTTGGGCAATAAAACCAGTGATATCAGCATTGGTTGCCATGGAATCAGAGGCCTATTGTCGTTCGAAGACATCCTGGCACCCAGTATGTTTATTGGGTGAGGGGTCTGAGACTAATTGTTAATCTAATGAATAACTGATTTGTTAAATCTAATGAAAAATGGTGTGTCTGATTGGTCCAGATGCTACAACCATAATCAGCAGTGAACTTTAACCATATTTAAAGACATTATGAAATTGCATGTAAAGATGTGCTAAGTAGTCTAACTTAATTAAGTTATTTTTTTAAATAAATTAACTTTAATTAAAGTTAAGTTAATTAACTTTAAATTAACATTAATATAATTTAATTTTAATGTGCTATATATTGTCAGAAAACATTTGGTTTAAATATACTTAATTACTATAATCATACTTAAATATATTCCTTTGAAGAATACAATTCCTATAATAGCAATATGTAGGCTACTCTACAAAAAGTGTAGCCTACATCTTTTTCACAAGGGAAAGATGCAGGTGGAGGCTTTACCCAAGTAAACATACCTGAAGAAAGCTGTTATCACTCACAGATGGTGTACAGTTAGCTACGGGTAACTGGGCCATGCTAATCTTGACCCTTGACTTTATCTGTCACACTGCCTAAAATAGATTGAAGACCACATTTATCTGGATTCATTATTAAACTAAAGTTTTGTATTTTATAGTTACTGCTGTATTTATCTGTTTAAAAACAGAACAAATTTTACAGCATAGCAAGGCTGAAGTCAAATCTGAACAACTCAAATCTGAGCTAAACTGGAGCCGCTCAGTTTGAACTAAAATGGTCCAAATTACTGTTGTCTTGTGTACTTTGTAAGATAGAGAGGTCAGGCCAAACATCTATTTCCTGAAGTCCAAATTAAACCAACACACACTAGCTAGCACATATGAAGCACAAGCTCCAAAATTAAACCTCTTCCACTTCCCTCTGTGTTCAAATGACTGAAATGCACCCTGCCTAGCCTCCCCGCTCCATCTTGTCCATCTTTATTTTTCTTTTCTGGTGCTTTTCTCTAACAAACACATATACACAAACGTTGTTGTGGCCTTGGACCAGCATTGCTACCTCTCAGCAAATTACCTCTGATAACGATTCGTTCGAAGTAGTTCAAAGATTCAGTCTCTCTAAACTCCTCTTTTCCGTGAGCCTGCTCTGCTCTGATTAGTCAGATGGCCTAGTCTGTTGTGACTGGTCTACGGCGTACAGCGTGTTTCGGAAACAATACGCCTATTTCAACAGTTCTGTATTTTGAATGCTCTATAAAAAGTATAAACATCTATTTATCATACTTACATGTTGCAATTCAGTGGAGCAGCTGGTCCAAATAAACAGGATACTGATCCATCTTTCAACAGCAAGTGTTTTGTGAATCCCGCGTTGAACTTCCCCAGAGAAGCAGTCATCAGTAGAATGATGTGCTAGTGGGCAGGGTCAAGTTCGTGGTGGGCCAACGTAGAACATAGGCACGCAATATGCAAATGTTTTACCCCGTGACGTGTAGCCATCATGGAAGTGGGATTCAAATTACTAACGACTCGTTTCAGCTGTTCAGAGTCGATTCTTTATTTTGGGAGACAATAACTGTATTTATCGTGCACTTTCAGCTTTACAACTTTGCAGATCGTTTACATTCACATACAGCTACATTACACACTGCATGAAAGGCAATATTGGAAATGGCATAATAGGGGCACTTTAAAAGACTGTTGTGGGTTACTCTTCATCATTGTGCACTTATTAAGGTACTGTGCCTTAACTCCAATCGTGCTTAAACTGGTAGCGTTTAGTGTGAGACTATTCTCATTCTAACGGAATTTTACTGCAGTTATCA
This sequence comes from Sinocyclocheilus grahami, assembly GCF_001515645.1. Lineage (NCBI taxonomy): Eukaryota > Metazoa > Chordata > Actinopteri > Cypriniformes > Cyprinidae > Sinocyclocheilus > Sinocyclocheilus grahami. The sequence continues at coordinate 132,512 of NW_015506164.1, forward strand.
CAAGAGTCAAATCCCAACAGATTCTTGCAGTTTGTGCAACTTAACTGCTTAATGGTGTGTAGCAGGATTTCTTCGCTGCCAGTACACATATAAACACCACGAACAACAGGGTTTATTCGCTGTTATTATGCAAATTTCACTTGATCAAGGTTTTAAAAGCTCCCATTTACCTTTCGATCAGTCTACTGGCTTGCAGTCTTCTTATGATCAAATCTGCATTAGGCAACACATTGGATAGCTACTCTAACGGTTAAACCTAAGGGAGTTAGATCGTCTAGTTAAATGAAATTGGAACTTCGCAATGACTTCAATCTAGCGATACTATCAAATATAAGGCATTTAAAATATGATAAGAGGAGCATCGCTCAAATCTATATTTATCGCAATGCAGGAAGCTTTCTTCATTCCAACAGGCGATTTTGATTATTAAAATGTAGAGATTCCTTCGTCTTTAGAGAACAATTTTAATATTATGAACTGCAGTTTACTTTAACAATTAACAGTGACTAAATGTTAGACAAATAGAGGCTGTTAAAATACAGTACTGGAGGTGGCTTTTAACCATCCAGTCCAAAAGAGTGAGTTCGCGCTGCGACTTGTCTCACTCTAAGCGCGCATAATATAAAAACACAAATAAATTGATACCGTTTGCTCACAAACCAAGTTTGAATGTCCCCAGCATCTCCACCAAAACTGTAGGGTTTTTTCAGCTCTAAAAAGGGCAATATGTATGACTAATTATAACTAGTTATGATTAATAATAAATATTTAGATTATATCTTCGAATTAACTGTACCAGAACTCCCTGATGGGGGGGGGGACCATTTGACATTTAGCACCCATATAAGTGTAACGTCTGTGACCAGGACTGTAATTTATATGCAAATGTCAAAAGCTAAAAGGGTCTCTTAAGCCATAAATCCCAAAGATCATGCATGATTCTACGCAGACGCTACAATGCCAAATATCCATTTCAAAAGTACAAATTTACACATTACTGTATGTGGGATATTGATTGAAAGAGACTGGATAGAATTCCTAGTTACACTTTTACTAGTGGTCTGACCAAAAAATTAAAACACACATTACAATGTCATTGTGGTATAGAAAAGGAAAAAGAAATATGGGCACAAAGATGAAAATAAAATTAGAAAGTCCATTGTCAGAAGTTGTAACTCTTGTGTTGCCCTCTGTCTTTACAGTATGCTCTCCAACTGAAGATTCAGGAGATGAACCTTTGAGCTATTTCAGAGAAATGGTTTATCATTAGTTGATCTACATTCTCTTCATTTGTGAAAGTCAAGATTCACTTGCACAATTCATGCCAAATTGACAAAAAGTCTAATAACAATGTGTAAAAAATGTGCTTGACAGTTTATGACAACTAGATGAACCATTTTGCATTTAATGACTAATGACTAGATGTTTTGAGGGGAAAGGCTATTGCACAGAGAACTACATAATACATTTTGAGCAACATGGCATTAGCAACTGATAATGTAGGAAACCGCAGATTAATGTACATAATCAGTTGCATGAATGTACCAAAGCAATCGCAACTTGTTCAAAAGAATGAGAAACTGCTTTTATGATGTGCACAAGTGACTAGATAATGTGGAGGTTGACCAAGTAGTTTTGAGAATTTCATTTCTGATCTGAGAAATGCACAAATGCGACTGAGAAAAACTGTAAAGCTCTTTCTGACTTTCTGACAAGGGAGAAGGAGAGGTAGGGGGGCAAAAGGCAAAGGGCTGTATGTTTTTTTTCCACACACAGTAATTTTAATTTGCCAATAAAGCCTTTACTGCAGCAATTCTGTCACATTTCTTTTACATTCCATAAAGTACTGATGACTCCTTCACTATGCAGTACACATACTATCTAAAATGAATCTACACATTCACACACAAAAAAATGAAGAGTTCAGATGACTGAATTATTATTATTATTATTATTGTTGTTGTTGTTTAAATGGGTATCATATTTGTTCTATACGAGTCAAACTGAAACATGACAAATAATGCAGTTTTTGTAGAGCCATTAATTGTTAGAATTTTGACAGTCACTGTGCTATGATTGACTATGTTCCTGTTGGATAGAAAACTAGTGCAAGCTTGACTCACGTGACCTGCCAGAACTAACGCTAAAGCTTAATTTTTGGCCAGAAAATTAACTATTTAGCTAATTGTGTGATGTTGGTGTGTTGAGAGTTTATAAAAGTTACTTTAAGTATTGGTAAACGCTTGTTAGCAAGTGAAAAAAAAACTTATATGATTTTTACAAAGCTCATCGGTCTGAAAAGCGAGGTGTGCTCTGATTGGCCGAATACTTCAAGCATGTGACGGAAATGTTACGTCCTTACCATACTATGATGCTGTGTCCCGGAGCAATGAGACAAAAACAATAAAACCCATTATAAACGAGGCATTTGTTGCATCCAGTGGGGACATAATTACGGATTATAATGACTTATACTGTCTTTTTACGCGTTGCGTTGCATCGTGCCACGTAAACATAAAACCATGTCTGCATTTGTGATCGGAGAAATGACAAACAACAAGCGCTACTCTACACTGCTCAAAACTCGCGTTGGAATCATCAGTGGCAAATTCTTTAAATATGAAAACGTACGTACAGACTGTAAGTCAGAACAGCCGGCATTGTAGTCTACTCTCCCAGAATCAGGAAACAGTCCTCAATAATATGCGCTGCACACATGTGAATATTTGGGTTGAACTGTTCTGGAACAATGTTGTAAATACAACTTAACCACTGATTTCACAGCTATCATTTTCATACCAGGGACGCTAAACATTCTTGCAAACTGTCTAAACTGAATTATACATGTCATGCAGCCTGCAGACATTCATATGAGGAGTTTAACAGCAAATTATTCATTCAAAGAGCAAATTTTATTTTTGAATGTGAAAAATTTACAGAGGTCCGGACCTCGGTGGCCTCATAGCTGGTTACGGGCCTGCACACACACACGTTCACTTAGCTACCTAAATGGGGACATTACATAGACTTCTATTGTTTTTATATACAGATAGTTATACACTTTTTAACCTAAACCCACCTCTCACAGAAAACTTTCTGCATTTTTACAATTTAAAAAAAAACTTTGGTTACTTAATTTTTATACCAGTTTTACAAATGAGGACAACCCCAAATGGAGGTTTTTGGTGATTTTGTCAGGTTTTGCTCACTTTTGGGTACAAATTTGTCCCCAAAATATGGTTAAGAAGGTAAGTAGGTGCACACATCACACACACACACAAAGAGATAGAGAGAGTCTTAAATGGCCTCCTGAAGGAGAAGAGAGGAGTCAATAAAAGATTGACACATTTGCCATCAGTTAGACAAACAGCCAATGCAGCCAAAGAGCCTCAAAATAATTGTTGCTTATATTTTTATATTGTTGCCAAAATACAAGAACATACATATAAACATCCTCACACAATAAAAACATAAAACACAAGCATACACACCCAACCAAGAAGCTCCATTATAACTGGAAAAATTTAATCTCAGTGGCAGTAGTTTGGATGGTGCAACACCCCTGAAAGATTTGGAATCACCTGAGCTATACATGCCATGTGATTATAAATGCACAAGAAAAGTATTGGCTGATGACAACCCAAGAACTTGCAAGTCTCAATCCCATAACAGAGGAACAAAATTCCAGTGTCATTCAAAAGTTTGGGGGTTTGTAAGATTGTTTGTGTGTGTGTGTGTGTGTCCGCATCCTGCTATGCCATCCTGGTAAATAAAATTTTTTGGTCCTCACGAGGAAAACAGTTTATAAATCATACAGAATAAAGTTTTTTGAAAATCTAAAAATGCAGAAAGTTTTGTATGATGATAAGGTTTAAGGGTAGGTTTAGGTGTAGGGTTGGTGTAGGGCGATAGAAAATACAGTTTGTACAGTATAAAAACCATTACGCCTATGGAGAGTCCCCATAAACCACAAATGCAAGTGTGTGTGTGTGTCCAAAAATCAAATATAAGTAAAATCAGTAATATTGCTAAATATTTTGACAATTGAAAACAACAATATTTATAATATCATCAATGTTGTGCTGCTAAGTATTTTTGTGGAAAACATACTTTTCCCCTTCTCTGAATCGCATATGAAATCAGTCCAATAGATGGGCGAGACGTCATGGCCGGGTGACGTTGCGACCAGGAAGCTATAAAAGCACGTGCGGTGGAACCGGCGTCAGCTTTTTGTCATTCAGCAAGCACTCTGTGTGTGTGTCTGTCGCTATCTGTTTGTGAGTCTTATTTAGTGTTGTTTGTCCACTTATAAACTCCATTATGCCTAGCTTCAGCCAAAAAAAAGCATTTGGGCGAGAGCAGACAGCATTCAGGCTGTGTGTTCCTCCCTGCCCGCGCTATATTTCGGGTGGGGACATACTCAGTTTGTGTGTTGTCTGCTTGGGAGAGAAGCACACAAAGTCAGCTCTCAAGGCAGAGCGGCGGCTGTGCTTGTGGGGTTCACATATGGATCCAGTGGAGGGAATGTAGACGGGCGAGTCCCTATCTTCTTCCTCACCCACCAGATCCAGCGCCCGCTCTCGGGGTTCTGAAGCCTCTCACTGCGGTTCTTTCCCCCTGGTGAGAGGGCTCGATGCTCAGCCTGTCTTCCTCCGAGGAGGTTGATATGGAGGGCGTCGATGAGCTCGCCAGTTGCACAAGCATCAGTTACACAAGCATATTATGCCTAATATTATACTGAGCAGCTTTACTGTGGAGCGGAGCTCACGCAGTCAGCTCTCTGGAAAAAGAGAGGGGGCTGATTGTGCTTTACCCGCTGTTAGACTCCCTATCTCCACCCGCATTCTCTAGATCTAGCACTCTCTCGAGGTTTGGAAGCCCGCGCTGCGGTTTCTTCTCTTTCTGAGTAAGAGCTCGCTGCTGCAGCTATCTTTCTCCGAGGATATTGATATTGTTTGTGTGACCGAGCAGCTGCCGATGCAATGCGTGCATTACATCATTTTCGGTTTTGAAATGAATCTTATCACACCAGACCGTGTTTACTTGTCTGGTTGATTGGCTGCATTTTATTCTGAGGAATTAAAATGAAGTATTTCTTCTGGCTATGAGAAGTTAGATATACAAGAGCTCTTGGGAATAAATAAATAAATAAATTTACTCCGAGGAGGTTGAGGTGGTCAACAGGGGCTGCTGGGCAGGAGCAGCCCCAACCAACTGTGTTCCAGCTCCTCATATAGGGAGCGTCACTTCTCGTACTCCTCAGAATTTAGAGTCAGAGTGGTGCTCCTGGGCTGTAGGCTTCTAGAGGAAGGCGGATCTGCGGACCGTCATTCCCGCTGGATATTCTTCAGCTAAAACGTGCTGACGCCTAGGGCCCAGGACTTCTGAGGGCTGGCCCCCTCTGGAGAAGAGCGGAGTACACCTCATTATACGGTGCCCGTCTGTCCTCAGTGCTCTCAGGAGATTGTTCTGCCAACCCTGTCACCTACGGTGCTTCAGGGCACAGCGGTCTCCGGCGAGCGCTTCTCTCAGTCGCCGCCCGGAAACGTAGCGGTACTAAAAGGCTCGCTACCTCTTCGGAGGTTTCTAGAGCAGCTAGTTCGGCTGTCACCTGCCAGTTCACCACTTCAGGGCACCGACCTAGCCGCGCTGATTACGCCAGAGATCAGTCTCAAGAGCCAAATGGGCCAAATGGGTCCTGCACACTGTAGAAAGAGGCTACCGAATCAGTTTGGTTCTTCTCCACCTCGTTTCAACGGGGTCATTCCCACTCTGGTGGGCCCCGAGCAGGCTCTGGTAATGGAACAAGAAGTTAACACTCTCTTGAGGAAGGAGGCCATCGAGGTGGTCCCTTCTCTTGACAGACAGTCTGGGTTCTATAGCCTGGGTTCCAAAGAAGGATGGAAGTTCCTGAGGTTTGCTTTTGGGGGGCAAAAGCTTACTGGATTCTTCCGGCGGCCTTGCACTCTCTCCCTGCACTTTCCCAAAGTATGTGGCTTCTGCCCTGGCTCCTCTGTGTCTCCAGGGCATCCACATACTCATCCACATCGGTGATTGGTTGATATTAGCTCAAACTGAGCAGATGGCGGTTCGCCATCGAGATGTCATTCTCGCTCACATGAAAGAGCTGGGGTTTAGACTTAACGCCAAGAAAAGTGTGCTTTCTCCAGTAAAGAGAACCACTTATCTGGGTTTGGTGTGGGATTCGACCACGATGCAGGCACGTCTGTCTCCTGCTTGGTTAGAGTCGCTCCTCACTGCAGTCGCGAGAGTGAGAGAAGGCCGGTCACTCACTGTCAGCAATTCCAGAAACTGCTGGGTCTGATGGCAGCTGCGTTCAACGAGAGACATTTTGGCCTGCTGTACATTAGACCCCTACAGTGGTGGCTCAAGACCAAGGGGTTCTCCCTGAGGGGAAACCCGCTCTGCATGCTCAAGGTCACGCGGTGATGCCTACATGCCTTAGACATGTGGAGTAACCTTGGTTCTTCTCTCAGGGCCCGGTGGCTCAAGACCAAGGGGTTCTCCCTGAGGGGAAACCCGCTCTGCATGCTCAAGGTCACGCGGTGATGCCTACGTGCCTTAGACATGTGGAGTAACCTTGGTTCTTGTCTCAGGGCCCGGTGCTGGGAGCTCCTTGTCATGCGTAATGCTAGCGATGGATGCGTCCCTCACCGGTTGAGGAGCGGTCATGAGTGGCCGCTCAGCCCGAGGTCTGTGGAGCGGTCGCCATCTCACGTGGTACTTCAACTGCTTGGAGATGCTGGGCGTGTTTCTAGCATTGAAACACTTTCTCCCAGACCTAAGAGGTCGCCATGTGTTGGTGCACACCGACAACACAGTGGCGGTCTCTTAAATCAACCACCAGGGACGTCTGCATTTGCACGCTCTTTACTGTCAGGCCCACCAGATCCTTGTGTGGTCCCAGGGCAAACACCTCTTGCTGAGAGTAGTTCACATTCCTGGGCATCTCAATATGGGAGCAGACATCCTGTCGAGGCAGGGGCCGAGGCCCAGGGGAATGGAGACTTCACCCCGAGGTGGTGAAGCAGATATGGAGAGTTTTTGGCCAGGCTCAGGTGGACCTGTTTGCGACTCGAGAGACTTCGCACTGTCCCCTCTGGTTCTCTCTGACTCATCCAGCTCCTCTCGGACTGGACGCTATGGTACAGACATGGCAGAGGATTCATCTGTACGCCTTTTTCCCCGATCGCTCTGCTCCCGGGAGTTCTGGAGAGAGTGCGCCGGGCCGGGGTCCGTCTGCTGCTAGTGCCCCATTCTGGCTGGGCCGAGTATCGTTCTCGGTCCTGATTTCCTTTCTCGATCTCCTCTCACATGCAGAGGGTACTATCTTCACCCCCGCCCGGAGCTGTGGAAGCGTGGGTGTGGCCACTGGGGGCTTTCTGTCTCTCAACAGAGGTTGTTGAGACCATTCTCCAATCCAGAGCTCCCTCTACAAGGAAACTGTATGCCCTGCAGTGGAATCTTTTCACTTCTTGGTGCGGTGACCGCCAGCTCGACCCAGTTTACTGCCCAGTTGGTACAGTGCTGGAGTTCCTGCAGGCCCGATTCTCTGCAGGGTTGACCCACTCTACCTTGAAGTCTACGTGTCGGTGGCAAAACAGTTGTGAGACACCCCCTAGTTACACGTTTCCTCCACGGTGCGCTGAGGCTGAGGCCTCTGGCCAGAGAAGCTTATGCTAAGCGGTGGATCAAGATGCTTTTTCATAGCTCGAGTCCTCTGATCTCCCCTATCTTTTAGGGGTCAAGGCTCACTCCTTCTGAAGTTTGCCTTCGGGATGCTGCGGGATGTCCCCGCCTACTTTGTCAGGTGCCTACCTGCATTCTGCGCCACTCCTGGCTCCTTTCTCTCACCTTAGCTGTGGTCTTCCACACTAGGCAGGGATTTGTAAGTCTGGCCGCATGGGCATACTTGTTCCCAAAGCATATTCAGACGCAGCTCGAGTTCCTGAAGGGGAACATCTCCTGGTTATGAATGTAACCATGGTTCCACGAGGGAACGAGACACTGCGTCTCAGTGCCATACTTCCGGCATCCCTGTGAGCGCTTGCCTCATTCCTAGAAGCTGACGGCGGTTCCACCGCACGTGCTTTTATAGCTTCCTGGTCGCAGCGTCACCCGGCCATGACTTCTTGCCCATCTATTGAACTGATTTCATATGTGGTTCAGAGCATGGTCATGCTGAAGGTGTTCCCAAAGTGTTTTCCGACGCAGTGTCTCGTTCCCTCAGGGAACCATGGTTACATTCATAACCTGGAGACGTTTTTTTTGATGAACAGGAAGCTCAAAATAATTGCATAATATAATCAAATGTTAGAGATTATATGGTGTCTGTTGCTTTTTGTTAATCAGAATACACAGCATATTTGAAAGGAAACCAATGGAATATATGTATTTTTTTCAATATCAAATGGTGTAGTTATGACATCTACCAGAAGGGTCTAACATGTTTCTGCCAACCTATAGCAAAACCTTGATTCTTTGCACACATCCTACTGTATACAATCCACATATACAGAAACAATCATACACAAAAGTGCACAAATTTAATAATGGATGTAGTAGTCATGGGGCATTTCATGTAGTGAATTTATTCCATTTGAATAATTAAACCACATATCTGTCTTTTTTAAACAATGTACACAGAGGATTAGTGGTATGCCAACACAAATGTGTGTATGTTATTGCATATCCTTAAATTTCCTTTATGAAGAATCAAGTATATCCTATGTAGTCACGTTGCTATGGAGACAGCAGGAGAGCTGAGGAGTTCATGGACAAGCTTATCCTTAACTTGAACACTGTGGCCTCTGAAAAATGTCTGTGTGTGTGTGTGTTTGTTTCAGCCACTTCAAGGTCAAGCAGTATACACTCAACATAAATAAATTTAGTCAACGCAAGTCCGGAAGGAAATCATGCAAAACATTTCTTATTTTGTGCATGTGTGTTTGTTTTTGTCTTTCTTTTTCTATTTAAATTAAAAATTTGCTATAATTGCAAAGAGAAATTGTTAATGCAAAGCTCATAATGAGGACTTAGGTACCAAGCATGAACAATATTAATATTAAAAACGTTTTAATCAAAGTCATGGCTCGTTTGCAATTCAATTAGCATTGGTGTGATTACGCACTACACTAAAGAATTGTGGAAACTTGGGAAATGGAGAGATTGTCTTCCTAAACTTTTGTCTTATTTACATTTAAAAGGGGTCATATAATGAGATTTCATGTTTTTTTTGTCTATGGAGTGTTAAAAGCTGCTTGTGCATACAGAAGATCCATGAAGTCTCAAAGATTAAAGTCTCAGGGCCCTATCATACAACCTGCGCAATGCGCGGCGCATGTGTTTTTGCTTGTTTCAGCCCGACGCAGTTCTCATTTTCCCATCCTGCACCGCGTTGTTTAAATAGCAAATGCATTTCCGCCCATTTGTGTGCCCATGGTCTAAAAAAGAGGTGTGGTCAGGTGCATTGTTGGCGCATTGCTATTTTGAGGAACTGAAAATAGACTGCACCATAGACCAACTCAGACCTGGTCTAAAGTCTGGCACAATATTTTTTCTTTGTTATTTAAAGGGCACGTTAGTAATATGCACCTATAGGCGGGTGTACAACGTGCGTACACCTTGCTTATTACACACACAGGGACGCGCAGTAGCTCACAAACATTTTTAAAAATGAAAAATTACATTCCGCCATGTAAATAGCGAACCAGCCATGGTGCGGGCGCAATTGGCCTTTAAGGGGATGGGAAATCAGACTCTGATTTGTTTATTGCACGTTACGCCCAAAAACACTCATTACTCATTAACAGAATAGAGACAACCCGTTTAGACCATGCCACGCTGCGCCAACCATTTTCCCATCGTTAAACTAGCAAAAGGGGATTCAGACATGCCCTGAGTGCACCTGCGCCATGCGTTAAAATAGGGCCCTCAAACCCAAAGAGATATTCTTTATAAAAGTGAATGTTCATCCACGCCTTCCTAAAATGCCTCATTCAAACACGCCACCACAAATCTATGTCCCCATGTGGGAAGATTTGCATAACACCGCCCAAATGTATACGCAAAGAAAGAAGGCGTAGTTTTTATTCTCGCTGTAGTATTGTTGTCGCCGCCGCCATGTTGTGGAGACGCTGTGTTTTGTTTGCGAAAGCCAAACTACTTCGACACAAGTAGAAATCAGTGGTTAAGTTTTCTTTACAACACTGTTCCAGAACGGTACAAACCAAATATTCGAGTGTTTGTAGCACATCCCGTCGAGGCAGGGGCCGAGGTGGTGAAGCAGATATGGAGAGTTTTTGGCCAGGCTCAGGTGGATTTGTTTGCAACTTAGACGACATCGCAATGTCCCCTCTGGTTCTCTCTGACTCATCCAGCTCCACTGGGGCTGGATGCTATGGTACAGACTTGGCCGAGGCTTCGTCTGTACGCCTTTCCCCCGATCGCTTTGCTCCCGGGAGTTCTAGAGAGAGTGCGTCGGGACGGGGGGAGATATCAGATCGTCTTCTTACATTAAAGACTGTGTTTCTTTTAGCTATATCTTCTCTAAAGAGAGTTGGGGATCTGCAGGCCCTTTCTGTGGCTCCTTCCTATCTCGACTTTGCGCCCGGTCTGGCCAAAACTTTTTTATACCCTCGGGCAGGGTATGTCCCTAAGGTCCCCTCCTCTACACCACGGTGCCTCTACACTGCGAGCACTGGACGCTTACGTCCACAGAGCTGCCCGGTGGAGAAAGGCGGACCAACTGCTTGTGTGTTATGGTCCCCCTAAGAGAGGTCATCCTGCTTCTAAGCAGACCCTCAGCCGGTGGATAGTTAATGCCATTACTGTTGCCTATGAGTCCTCTGATCTCCCCTCACCATTGGGGGTCAAGGCTCACTCGACAAGAAGTGTGGCGGCCACCAAGGCCTTTCTGGCAGGAGTTCCTATGCAGGACATCTGCAACGCTGCAGGATGGTCTACGCCCCTCTCGTTTGTCAGATTCTATTACCTAGATTTGACGTCTCGCCCATCGTTCGACTGATTACACATATGATTCAGAGCTTGGTATCGCTGAAGGCGTTCCCCCAGCGTTTTCCGACGCAGCGTCTCGTTCCCTCGGGGAACCGTGGTTACATACGTAACCTGGGACGATATTTGACAGCTACAGGTCACTGTGGTATCTGCAGTGGTGTCTGCTCAATTCTAGACAGGCCAAAATTAGAATATTATGAAATCTATCAAAAGATGACAGATAAAAGCTACAGGGTCATTTTTGCCTGCATATTGGAAATATCTAAAATATATATTAAAAATAGAATAATAATAATAATTATTATTAATAATAATAATAATACTTTTATTCTGCCACATTCAGTGCCTTTAGTTCTGGTTCATTTCTGATCTCGCTGCCAACCCTCCAAAATACTTTATTTCAGAAGAACATAAATAAATGTATATAATTGTGTATATGTGCAAACTTAAACCATTAGGCTACATTGGCAATAGGCAAATTGATGAATATTGTCATCTCTGGTAAAGCTAATGGATGCAAACTACATTTATGCATCCATGAGCTTTACCAGAGATGACAATATTCATCAATTTGCCTATTGCCAATGTAGCCTAGTGGTTTAAGTCTGGGCTGGTTGAAAAAGATTGTAGATTGTATCAAACAATGAAGTGATTTTTTTTTCTTGAGAAAGACAACAGTCCCTGTAACAAGCATACTGTGTAAATTATGAATACACAGTTTATATCTTTTGAAATGTTTCTCTTTACACTTTTTAAAGATCTTTTTTTAAATATTTATTTAAATTTTTTTTTTTTTCCTTTTACTCTACTGTGATCAACTTGAGGACAAACAAGCTCTTGAGGGGTTTAATTTAACAGTTGTTTTCAAACACAACACGCTGTGGTCTGATCACAATGACTGTATCACTTTTTTTCCCCCATGGGACGCACATGGAGTAAACTCATTTGATTGTATTTATTAACATTAATTACAGTTTATTTGGGTACATTCTTTTCTGTAGGGTCTCAACAGATTTAAATTTTTGTTTGATTTTAAATATCCCAGACTAGACAGTCGTCTGCACTAATTATATTAATGGGGTCATGGCTGCACAGTGCATTCTGGGAGTCAATACAGTCATGGTTCAATACGTAAATAAGGCCTCATGAGCCCATTCATGCACACACAAACACGGACATATTGAGAACCAAACAAGTTAAAATCACAGAAACTTACTGGTTACTAGGTGCCTACCTCATTGGAACTCAAGTGGACATACATTATCTTTCCTCTTCCTTGCTCTGTTGTATTTTCTAAAGAGTGTCTGTTACATGTGTTTTGTATTTATCTGACACAACTACCATAAACCATCTTCACTGATAATTATAACCTGACATCATCACCTCAGGCTTTGCCAAAGGCATGCTTTCACAAAGATACAAAATGGAACATGTCAGGCATTGTTGTGGAGTATCATGTGTGTATAGCCATCTTGTAGCTGTGTCTATATTGAGATTAATTTAAATGATAGTGAGGTAATTGGGTCACTTTTTTAATTACTAGCTTTTCAGTGATTTATTGTGTCCTTAGCATTCATTTCCTGATGCCATTTCATCTTCATTGAATAATCCTAAATCAGTTTCCTAAATGAAACTTAGATTTGCTTGAATCCATGTTTTATTCATTTCTAAACCGTTTACAACGAAGCAAGGTACTTTCTAACAGGAACAGCAGTGCCAAAACATAATTGAACAGTATGAGGAAATATTCAATTAGCCTGATTAGCTGACAACAGAATACTAGCATATTCAAGTGCACTGGACCATACACATTGAGACAAACGCAATGTGTTAATTTGAAGATAATTTTTTCCTGCAGTCAAACTTCTGTTTATCAGCTTCCATCTTATCAGGATAATGAGAAATTTCAGACACAAGGAGAGAGAAGAAAGGCTAAAATGCTACACTAATAAAACGCTGATCTTTCAGTTCTCTCAATGGGTAGAAACAGCTGTGCTTGCATTACTTGGCAGAACTTTGATAGTGTTGTTTCTTTGAGCTGGATTTGCATGTGACATCTGAAAATGACAATGCGTTTGCCTAATTATTTTCTCTCTGTCTTTTCCATCTTTTTTCCAACACAGACACCCTATATAGTAGATGTAATACACAAATGGGAATTATGATGTTTTTTTTTATATTTTAAATAGCTGACAGTTTGAGAAACATTTCTCTTTTGGAGATGAAAACTGGTCTCTTATCATAACATGCATTCTCTAATTATCACAGAGAGGAAAAGAGCTGAATGCTAACAGCAGGCCTGTCAATATAATACTTATCCATCAATTATCAACAGAAAATACCATGTTGCCATATGATTAACATATAAAAGGCACTACATAAAGCCAAATTCACAAGTAAGAGCACTTTTCCATCAGCTTACATCAATAAATGGTCTTCTGATATATGCAAGTTTGTACATTTGTGAGTGTGTTAGCTCAGACTCACCATTGCCAAAACCCAAGCCGTCACAATGGCTTAACTCAACGTAGAGAGATAGCTAGAAAAAGAGGGAGTAAAGGAGAGAGAGAAAGAGCGGTATCATGGTTTACCATCCAACATCACGATAAAAATAAATGGCTGGAAAAAATAAACGCATTAGAATGGGAAGGAAAGCACAAACATAGATCATGAGTGGTGCTGTTGGATGTGTATGGCCACATGTAGTGTCTTCACAGCTCCCTCCCTCTCTTTCTTTCCCTCCCTCTGATGCCTGTCGGGTATCCGCTCTGGTTATTTTAAGACTGCATGACAGATCACACATACACTGTTATGACAGTTGGATGCCCTGTTAAATTAGGGATAGCTCCTCTCTTTCTTTCCTGTTCCCTTTCATGGCTTGGTTTAATTAGTTTAATTAGTTTAATGAGGTATAGTTTATTTAATTTCAACGTCTTTGGTTTTAAAACATTCACAAGAGACCGGATATGCATGTGTACAAACTCTTACATGCAAATGTTTGTTTGTCGGCCATGGCGGAGACTTTCCATCGACTCTTTAGTCGTTGTACTGAGCTAATTAAGTTTTATATCATCTACACCCTCACACAAACCTTTCTGTATTTTTAGGTTTTCATTACTTATTGTGTTTATCAAGACGTTTTTCTTGCAGGGACCATTGACTGGTCACACATTGAAAACAAATCCTGACCCACACTCTCTTATTATTCTTAGAAATGACAACAGAGTGAGACAGACTGTTGCTAGAGTGTAGCTTGAAAAGCCCAATTAAATAATGTTTGTACTGTTCCTCTAAACTATGGCACACTGTCAAACTTTATTTTACTGTTGCTACAGCATGACTGTTTTTCTTCTTCTTCTTCTTCTTCTTTTTATTTTACTGTTGCTACATCATGACTGTTTTTCTTCTTCTTCTTCTTCTTCTTCTTCTTCTTCTTCTTCTTCTTCTTCTTCTTCTTCTTCTTCTTCTTCTTCTTCTTCTTCTTCTTCTTCTTCTTCTCTGTAGTAATTTGGACCACTCTCAGATCTTCTTTGTTCAGACAGGCAGCCAACATCCAATGTTTTGGTGTATGAAACTCAAATCTGCTTTTTGTAGTCTAAATTACAAAAAGTCACATCCAATGTTTACAAACCTGATCCAAACCATATCCATATGTGATTTAAAGTCCAATTAATCAGATATTTTTAATCAGATTCTGATTTTAACCCGTTAAACCCAAGGTGTACCACCGATGGTACACCCCCACCACTCAGTAATTATTTTGATCAACTCTCAACAAGTGCTGAGGGACTGCTTTCACATTTCACATCACATTTATCAAACCACTGCCTTGATCAACACAAAAATATATATATTATTTGAAAGCTTAGAGTCTGACCTTTACAGTGCATGCCAATTTGATTAACTCCAAAGTAGTGCTGAGTTATTTGCTGATAAATAAAAAAAATAAAGTTTTCATACTTTACAAAATGTTTTTTTTTTGTTGTTGTTGTTGTTTTTTTGTGCCATGTACTCTAATATGTCAAAAACATCATACAGCTCAGATAGTCATGTGTCATTTGTCATTTGAAAGGTCTCATCGAGCAGAATAAAACAAGCATAATTGTTTGGGGCTTTGACTAAACTTGAGCAAGTTTTTGTAATCGCCTCCCAGACCCATATGAAAATAATATATGGATGCAGCCTTTATGTCACTTTCTTGCTTGCAAATTCAGAGTAGATTCTCTTTATTAAAAAGAGCCCAAACTCACCATAATCCATTATTTATATCTAATGTTATTCCTCATTAATTTATAACACACATAAAACAGAGGGGAAATGTAGCTTAGGCAGGAGGGGGAGCGGGTTCACTAAAACAATTAGCTATTACCTTAATGTGCTTTCAGTCAACATAAATTCAAAACTCACTGTTTACTTGATTCACATTTCTGGTCTGATTGTGTGGGAAGCAGTACTACATGTTATTCCAAAGGAAATGCTTGTCTTTGTCTTATCTTTAATCAAAATGTAATAATGCTCTTCTACTTAAGTAACTGTCTTTCCATTTGGCTGCAGGACCTGGTTAAAGTAGCCAACAATTATTTAGCCTTTTTAAGTAAAGAATGCACTGGGAATAGAAAAGGAGAAATGAGTGTCATGGGTAGTTGACCATGAAGGTCATTCCTGTATTGAGGGACAACATGCGCGATTTGGAAAGGGATAGCTGGCTAGATTCTGCCAAGACAATATGAAATATTAATCAGCTTTTCAATTAGCCATGGTTACTGTTATTTACCAAATCTGTCAGAAAAAAAAAAGTTGATAGAGGAGGTAGAGGAGAGAATACGATAATACAATAAATGATCTTATCTTTCAACAGGGGGAAAACATGTATTTGAAAACATGTGAAGTGATAAACACATAATGCATGTTAGAGAGAGAGAGAGAGAGAGAGAGAGAGAGAGAGAGAGAGGAAACGTGACCTTCAGTAAAACCCAAAAGAAAAAAAAATGTGCCAGTGACTCACAATGCTTTTGTTAGCTTATTCTAAAGGGGACAAATGCCAGGACACTTAAAGCCAATAGTGAAGGTTACCTTTGTCATGGATGCATGGTTGTCACTTTGTTTTAAGGGACAGTTACAACATCATGCATATTCAATATGACATTTATAAATTCATGTCCCGTATGCTATGTTGTATTGTATAGATGCATTATACCAACTTGCTATTGTTCATTTTTATTTCTTTGTATTTTCAGTAGAGTTTTAGGTAACACTTTATTTTAAGGATCAAATTTGAGCTATTAATTAGTTGCTTATTAGCATGCATATTACTAGCATATTGGCTGCTTATTAGTACTTATAAAGCGCATATCAGTGCCTTATTCTGCATGACCGTATTTTAGATCCCTTAATCCAACCCGTACCTAAACTTAACAACTACCTTACTAACTATTAATAAGCAGCAAATTAGGAGTTTGTTCAGGGAAAACTCTTAGTTAATAGTGAATATGTGTTCCCTATTCTAAAGTGTTACTGAGTCTTATGTTCAATTCCAAGTCAATACTGGAATGCAAACAATATATTATTAATATATATTAATATATTATTATTAACAGTTATTAAACATAAGTCTTAATAACATTTATGATTTAATAGCAAATTTAATTAATATTTTTCTTACATATCACCATTCTGAAAATTCTCATGCTGCTTAATATTTTTGTGGAAGCCATCATACATCATTTTTTTCAGAATACTTTGATGAATCGAAAAGAACAGCATTTATTTAAAAACTTTATTTGATTTTTTTTGCAACATTATAAATGTCTTTGCTGTTATTTTTATCCATTTAATCTGTGCTTACAAGATAAAGTATTATTTCTTAAAACACACACACACATTCATATGTTCATGGCTTTACGCCTACATGGGTTTTCTTTATTTAAATTCCATGTTAAATTATATAAATCTCATAGCAGCGACCTCCTACTATCCCAATCATCCCTCCCGTCCCCTATGTTCCCCACTCCGTCGAAGCCTCTGTCAGACACACATTAGCCCTTATAAAGCGCATATCAGTGCCTTATTCTGCATGACCGTATTTTAGATCCCTTAATCCAACCCGTACCTAAACTTAACAACTACCTTACTAACTATTAATAAGCAGCAAATTAGGAGTTTGTTCAGGGAAAACTCTTAGTTAATAGTGAATATGTGTTCCCTATTCTAAAGTGTTACTGAGTCTTATGTTCAATTCCAAGTCAATACTGGAATGCAAACAATATATTATTACTAACAGTTATTAAACATAAGTCTTAATAACATTTATGATTTAATAGCAAATTTAATTAATATTTTTCTTACATATCACCATTCTGAAAATTCTCATGCTGCTTAATATTTTTGTGGAAGCCATCATACATCATTTTTTTCAGAATACTTTGATGAATCGAAAAGAACAGCATTTATTTAAAAACTTTATTTGATTTTTTTTGCAACATTATAAATGTCTTTGCTGTTATTTTTATCCATTTAATCTGTGCTTACAAGATAAAGTATTATTTCTTAAAACACACACACACATTCATATGTTCATGGCTTTATTTATTTAAATTCCATGTTAAATTATATAAATCTCATAGCAGCGACCTCCTACTATCCCAATCATCCCTCCCGTCCCCTATGTTCCCCACTCCGTCGAAGCCTCTGTCAGACACACATTAGCCCTTCAAATCTTCTATTAATACACACAGTAATTTCAGCTTCCCTCCATTCCAATTACCTCCTGTTTGCACTTTGTAGGCACATTCATCTAATTCCCTCATGTATGAAATGATCTCTTGTCTGCTACAGGCCACACCATTAAGTTTAGGCTTGTTCTTGACTGATAAGCGTTAGCATTATTAAATGATCACCAAAGCCACTTTCCTCCGTTTCCTCCGTGGAGGATTTTTCTGCTTTCATTCAAACACTTTCTAAGGAGTTTGCAGCCCTTAGAAAAGGGCAGAATTATGAGACAGTGTCTGCAGTGATAAGATGAAGGCTGTATCCTGAGAGGAAAAGCTTTTCGGAAGTCACTCAGCAGACCAAGCAACAGATGTCACTTGGTTAAACTGATCAATAAATTGCTTTTTATAGCCATTACAAGTAGGATTATATATAGGTTTAGAAATGAAGCATGAATGAGATTTTTATTTTATGTAAAAGGAAATGTTAGTAAGCATAGTGGTACAGCTTGGTGCCAGTTTTTTTTTTCTCAGCTTATTGCTTTTAGCTCAGGTGAGTGGAAGGATAATACTATAAAAAAGACGAGTTTTAACTGAGATTTCATTTAATGGAGTTCTCAGGTTTTTTACAAGGTAGCTAATTCATACGAATTTGTACAACCTCACTCATACGATTTTGTATGATTTCTTTGAGGAGTAGTTTAGTAGCGGTGTTAGGGGTGGTGCTTCATTTGAATTCCTACGAATTTGCCACCTCATAAAATATGTACGATTTTTTACAAAACTTACAAATTCATACGAGTGGAGTCATAGAAATTCGTATGAATTAGCAACCTCGTAAAATATGTACAAATTGCCTTGAGATTGGGTTGGTTTTAACTGAGATTTTATTTAATGGAGTTCTTATGTTTCATCGAATGGCAACCTTATTTCAGATGTTTCTATATATTAATAAAAAGGTGGATAATTAAATAGCACAGTGGAAGAATTGAAAATAGCATACAAATAGAGTATAGGAACGGAATGAAGATGGCACAGACATGGCCTTGGGTAAATTTTAGGGGAAATGTTGAAGAGCAAATGTAAATATGTGATACATATTTGATTATAGAATTTGGTACCTTGACAAATCTGAGCACAGTCTGAAACATTGTTGAGATTACTTCTGAAACTCTGAGGGAGACACATGAAAGATGACTTTACATTTCAGGTGAAAAATCTGATTAGCAGGACCCATTTGGCTGAGAAACAATTGAAATATTAACAACTGAGAAATAAAAGAGAACATCTTTAAGAAAGTCTTGGGATGGCAGTCTATTGGATACGAATGTATGTGACAAAGGAACTGGAGAGTTACTAAGATCACAATTCATCATAAAATAATAGTATCAAAACTAAATGTCTAACCAATAATTGTCATTCTATTTTATTGTAAAGGTAATTGTATTTTACTGTATACAGGTTCTACTGAATCACATTTGAGAATTTAAAAGCAAGACGCGGGATTGTTCAGTCTTGAAATAGCAGCAAAAACAGTGAATCATGAAGAAGAAAGTGAGGCCCCTGGGACAATGGGTTCATCTCCAATAGCGCCTCAACACACATGTGTGCAGACAATCAAAGGCCTTTGATCTCATCTGTGAAAGATGCTGATTCACTCTCACAGGAAAAATGCTCAGCAGAGAACAACTAAATGAGGCACTTTAAGTACCATTGATTTTAAAGGGAAGCTAATCCTCCTACAAAGCAAGACCCAACAGTAATTTACCTCGTCAGCTCAATTAGGAAATGAGAAATACTGGCATGTGCTTACCCTCCTCCGCATCCCCCCTTCAACCAACAGCACATACAATGGTGCACTGACTCATTCTCACACTCTCTCTTTGAAAAGGCTTCATATCGCTTCATAGACTTTGAAGGTAGACGTTATTTCACTATAAAGGTCAGGACTCTTCAGTTTTAAACACAGTGGATCTGTGCTGTCACATGCTGGGGCACTTTATTGTAATTTATCAAATATTTTTATGAATATTATTTTTATTCATAAATACAAATAATTAATTTATTTGAATTTATTTCGGTCTTGTAAATATCATATTCACTTGGACAAAGGTCATGAACATCCATGCAGTAAAAATGAGTAGAAATGTAGGATTTCATATAAATAGGACATTTTGTATATAGACCTGTAAGTGTACTTTACATGTAAAAATATGAGTAAAATGTAACTAAGTATATCATTCAACCAGTATTCAACCACTATGTGCAGTATTCTGAGGTCACAGTCAGTAGCTTCTATTACAATCTTGTCAATCAGAGAGAGACAGATGAAAACAAAAAAGTGAAGTGGTGATGGTGTGCTGAGGTCCATGCTGCAAACACTGCTGTTTAATAAGACGATTACTCAGGAGAAGACGGGTCAGCATTTCCACTCTAACCCGAGGGCACTAAACCATCAGCAGACTTTTATGGCACACAGCAGGAGCCGATTACTTCTGAACTCACCAATTCGTGTTCAGTGGACACCTAACATACAATTAGCCTTTCTGGTTGAAAGTAGCAGAGTACATATTTACAATATTACAATGTGTCAGATTTACAGAGTTCATCTGCCTTGACTCAGATTAGACTATACACTGATTATAATAAAAGTTTGAACGTTTAAAGTTTGTTTCTACTTTAAATTCTACAAAGTGAACCATCACTGTAACACAGTGCTTATAGTTCAAATAATTCAACCCATTCACATGAGAAAATGATATGGTGAAAATTTTGTATGAATTTGTGAAATAACACATCTAACCCCACCCCAAAACCTAAATGTCCATTCCGTTTTTTTACCAAAATATAATTTGCATTTTGTCAATGTCAATATTTTGATATTTCATATTCAGTAATATTAGATAGTTTTACTCATTTTCTATCATCAGCTCACACAGCTTAAGCATGGCAATCACATTATTGACTATGATTAGATTATTTGAAACTTATATTCTTTCTAGATATTTCTTCTTCAAAAACATTGTTATTACATTGTTAATATTGATGTATTGTTGTCATAATTGGAATCATAGTTTCATATTTTTATAATCATATTTTTTCAAGGTTATTTTTTTACATTTAATTTAAATAACTTAAAGATCACTTACATATTATCATAATACACATTTTTTTGCTTTGACTTCATTATCGTTAACAGGTCCAACTTTGCAACTATAGGTTTATGATTTTATTGCTTATTTATTATTATTGCTCAGCATGCTTTAGACAGAGAGATATATTTTCTTCCTTTGTTTGCTGTCATTCAGTATTTGTTTGGTTTTGTGTGGAGGTGCATGTGCCGCATATGGCTTGCATTGAACAATGCGTGAATTGTATGAACCACCTGAAAAATGGCCATACACATCTTTCTTGTGCATTGTCCAAATCCTCTGTTTTGGATCATCTCTTTCCATCAATTTTCTCCTCCCACTTGATCTAGCACTCACACTTGGTGTGTGGCATGTATCCGCTTGGCTTGAGGGCCCATTGAAAGCTGTGAGATGCAATCTCCCACACCTTGTCTTGTTTTTGTTATTTCACAAGGGAAACAAAGACACAAACTTCACACACCTCCACACCAATTTCACACCTGTACTATGACCACTGTGTGCGAAAGAGTTGCCCCTGTTGTGACTGAGTGAGAGTTAGCTTGTTAAAACGTTAGACGGGGAGTAAAAAAAATAACATACTACTCACAACAACAGTAACAAACCATCTACTGGCAAAATTGCGACAAGAGGATAGCTGACGTGTGGACTGACCTCCATTGTTGTCATTTTCTTTCCATCTGTATCTGTCAATGACACATTTTTACAAAACTCATTCTAAATATCTGGAAAGTCTGGATTTGTGGGAATTGTGGGAAGCACTGGTGTCAAAGCACAGATTTGTTTTGATTTTAGACAATGTATTCAAGATTTTCTCATAAAACCTGGTCGGAATGCAAGTTGCCTTGGTGGAAACTTAGGGATTCCATTATCTGAACAGATATTCAAGAGCAGGATACTTATATCATGTTCTGACAGTGCTGATGTCAGGAACAGAGAGCCAAACATCTCCCACAAGCACTAAGGTGTCATGAACTGTGAGAAATACCTTCTTAATTGGATGTCTGGTGAAATTTCCGTGCAACCAGAAAAGAAGCGAGGGAGTTATTAAAGCTAAAGCAGAACGGGAAATTCAGGGCCATTTGGAAAATATTAGCCAAGAATACCCATAATGCCCTGGGGATGCAAGTTGACCTCTAGCTTAATTTGCATACAAGCACAAGTTGCCATCCATGGTAACAAGCTGACAGGGGCTTGGGGCTTGAGTCGAGATATTAATAATGGCGCTTGTGCTGCTTGGTGAAGTGAAGAAGAAACTTTTTTTCTATTGATTAGTGCAAGGAGTCTTTCTGAGGTCTTCATGGCAAACATTGAGACTGTGTTCCAACATACAATGTATTGGGACTCAATAACTCAATATTTTACTGTACCTTATATTCTGAGTTGCCCATCTAGTTCCAAAATGAAAAAAAATAAATGAAAGATATTATCCTGAAGAAATTACCAAGCCACGAAAACAGTCCAAAAAGATATATGTATTAGTCCTAATATAATAATAATAATAATAATAATAATAATAATAATAATACAAAGTTTTCTAACAAAAACCTCTGCAAAAACCAACACACTCTCATGGCAGTTTGTAAGTATTTTACTTTTTGACACTTTGGTGGCTAATTCATATGAATTCATACAATCTCATTCATACTTTTTTTTTATACGATCTGCTTATGACCCACTGATGGTTATGGTTAAGGCTGCTCCTTCATGCTTAATTGCAGTTCCTCAGCTGGCGAATGCAGCCATCTTCTTTTTTTAATTGAGCAAATTACCTGATCTGTAAATGTCATGTGAATGTCACTCCTTGCAACAGACAGGGGAAAATATAACTATATTCCATGCCGCTATGCAGGGGCGGATTTAGTGATTTGGGGGCCCCAGGCAAAATACAGGAATGGGGCCCTATACAATTTCATCCTACCTATTCCATATATCCTATTCCATCTACAACCTTGAGGTTTCTTTCACTGTTGCTTGGTGCTGCATGACCGTGTCCCATAGTTTTGTCCAATCTTTTAGATTTGTCATGTACATGTTATAAATATACAATAATAGGGCCCTATGAAATTTACATTTTATTTACTTATTTATTTTTTTTATAAATTCTGTGTTGTGTATTTTAATTTTTCTGGTAATCAAATGAAGGCAAAAACATGAATCTATCTTTTTTCCAATGCAAATTAAATAAACCCTTTAATTTTTGTACATTCTAAATGCTACACAAGTTTACTGTGTAACGACCAATGTCACGGAATTTGTCAAATATTGAATGAATAAATCAAATGCAATTCAGTACACTTCAATCAAACCGCGATATGGACTAGTGTATGTGAATATTAAATGGCAAAAATACTATTTAGCTACTACAGACGACAACCGCGAGCATTCCAGGTGCTTAAATAGCAAACTAGCAAACGAAACGCGCGTCTGCGCCGTTCATTCCGTCATATTCCGCGTTACGCGTTGAATAGATTCCGTTCCCATTTTCTACATCACCCTACTTTTGCTAAGAAGCACGTTCAACGCGGACGCACAGACGGTTGTCGTGGTAATGAACACCAGAGCAACCACTTGCGCGCCCGCACTGAATGCGCATCTCGCATATAAAAAGCATTTTAGGGGGCCCTTGGCTTTTGGGGGCCCAAGGCGGTCGCCTACCTTTGCCTAATGGTTAAGTCCGCCTCTGCCGCTATGAGAAAAACATCAAATATAATGTCATGTTTAAGATTGCAAACAAACTTATTTTGTCAGAATATACAGTACTACTACTTTTGAAAGGATAAATAGATTCACATACTTTTCTGATGCCATAATGTTGTATTTAACACACTTTCTATGATTACACTAACTGCTAACTGTCTAAGCTAACCAGCCAAAAAATTAAAAAGTGATGCTGTAAATTTATGTTTTTTAAGATGTCAAGAAAAAATTTCACAAAATGTTGTGAAAACAGTTTCTTGAATTTTCTTATATACCTTTTTCCTACACCCCATGATACTTTGAGCAAATTATGGGAGTAACTTCCATTAAACTGTAAACAATCAGTGAAAAGTTTGGTCTATGAATGCAATATTAAGCATTTTCAAAAACTGGGTACAGTGAGGGGACATTATTCTACTCGCCCTTTAACCATTCAAAAATGTAAACACATTAACAATTTACTTTCAACATACCATGAATAACCCCAAAAGCTCAAATATTTCTGCAGCAATATTACAGATGTGTTAAATTGCCCTTATTATGCTATTTGAAAGGTTCATAATTTGGTTTTGAGAGTCCCCAACAACAGGTTTACATGCATGCAAGATAAAAAAAAACACATTAATTTTCTTATAATATGCATTTAATTTTACGTTATTTCTCGACGACTCTTAAACGACTCATTCAAAGATTCATCTTTTCAAACCCCGTCTTTGCATGAGGCTACTCTGCTCTGATTGGTCAGATGACCCAGTCTGTTGTGATTGGTCTACTGCATACAGCACATGTTGGAAACGGAACGCCAATCACCAGTACTGGAATACGGCTTATCAATAATATATCCTATTATAATAATGATAGTGCTCTACTTGTCACGGAATGCCAGGAGGAAACAAGGTAAGTTCCATGTGCAGTTTATTAAAAATAATAACAGGACAAAACAGAACAAAACGTTGCAAAAGGTAATCCAAAACCTGACACCGACAACACCAACTAAGAAGACAATACAATCCAGACGCCAATGACAGACAGAGAAGGCATGACATAAAGAACCTTTAACATCTGAAGAACCTTTCTGTTTCACAAAAGGTTCTTTTTGGCGAAAGAAGGTTCTTCATATTACAAAAAGGTAAGAAAGAGATGGTTCTTTAAAGAACCTTTGACTGAATGGTTCTTTGTGGAGCCAAAAATGGTTCTTCTATGGCATCGCTTGAAGAACCTTTTGAATCACCTTTATTTTTAAGAGTACTTACAGGCTGTGATTCGGAGGAGCAAGCTGATCAAAATAAACTGGGCACTTACCCATCTTTCAAAGACAACCATTTTATGAATCCCGCGTTGAACTCACAGAGATTGGAGAAGCAGCCATCAGTGAAATGATGGGTACACAGCAAAAGGTTGGGATTATACTGCTGTGGTATAAGATGAATTTTAACCACTGATTCTTCACAGCCTCATCCTTTGGAAGTGAAAATAAACCAAAGTTGCATTCACAGAGCAGAGCACAGCATCTTCTTGACATTACATTATCCACACGAGCGAGCTACAGCGTTTGAGGGATGTTTTTGCAGGATGTCCACGCAGAATGTAGGTGGGCATTATGCAAACGTATTAACTTGTGACGCATGAACTTCGCGGAAATGGGATTCAAATTTTAAGCGACTCATTTCAGCGGTTCAGAGTCGACTCTTTCATTTGAGCGACAATAACTTTATTTATGATGCACTTTCAGCTTTACAACTTTGCAGACTGTTTACATTCACAAATAGCTACATTACATGAAAGGTAATTTTCAAAAATCCATAATAGGGGCACTTTAAATATCACTGTAGTAATGTATGCCTATATTATGCCTAAAAAATTCCTTAATCAAATCATTAACATTGAGTGATAATATTTCAAAGTGATTTCTGTCATTTTGACAGACAATAAACATTGTATTTACCTGCTTTATAAACATCCCAGTAGACACTGCTAATAGGGATTTTAACTAAAAAGGGGACACAATTACATTTTAAAGCATCCGTATGTAAA
This sequence comes from Sinocyclocheilus grahami, assembly GCF_001515645.1. Classification (NCBI taxonomy): domain Eukaryota; kingdom Metazoa; phylum Chordata; class Actinopteri; order Cypriniformes; family Cyprinidae; genus Sinocyclocheilus; species Sinocyclocheilus grahami. The sequence goes on from NW_015506164.1 coordinate 158,139, forward strand.
CAAACTTGAAAAGAGACGTGAGGATTTGGGGAGAAAAAAAAAATAGATTCTTAGTGCATTCCAGTGAATTACTTATGTGATATATGGTAAATTAAATCAGGAGAGCAGACCACAAATGCACAGCATTTAATTAATTTTTTTCTTCTTCTTCTTTATTTTCATATTGTTACAGCAGAATGCAAATTGGAAAAAGAAAATAGTCCGGAGGAAAATAATGCAGCTGACTGAAAAGAGCTATTGCCATAGATGTTCTTGTTATAGCATGTCACTTTAAAATACCAAGCCTTACATTATTCTCTTGACGTCTAAGATTAGAACATGAAGGAAATGTACAGATAAGGATTCTTTTTAGGGAAATTTTAATATCTGAAAAAAAGTATTATTATTATTATGAGTGGAACTTCTCCAAACTGTAAGTGCCTCCCATAATCGTACGTAGGTTCGTTACAAAAATTATGGATAAAATGGCTAATTTTCCAAAGCAGACTCCATTTTTAGCTCTCTCTCCTAAATTAATGTCACACCAAACATGTTCAAGATTGGCAACAATGAACTCTGTTATAGCTCAGTGCCAACCAAACTGAGATATTAATAATGGAGATATTATTAATGGAGGTGGGTGCTGCTTGGCAAAGTCACGACAAATCTTCCCCTGATTAGTGAAACAGTGGAAGTACATAGTCTCCCTGAGGTCTCTGTGGCAAATATTGATATTGTGTCCCATCTCACGGTGCAGAGGGAATATATCTATTTAACAGTACTTCTTATTAAGAGTTAAACACCTCCAGCCCATCTGCTTCAGTACTTGCAGACTATTAGCATGCTGTTATTAGCATTTCCCTCTTTGTCCTGCAGCTGTTACCCCATAGAGAGCTCCACTTCCTGCAATTTCACTGCTTTGCACATTTCCTTCTTTGTTTGGTATCCCCCTCTCACGGCTGCAACACATCAACCTCAATACAACAGTCATCATAAACAGTCATCTTTCCTGTTGTGTCAAAACTCCCCAGAGATGAAAACAGCTGCAGACACTGTGTAAGGAAGGATGCAAATGTCTGTGTGTGTCCATGAATCAGAAGCTTAGCCATAAGTCATGGTTGTGATGTAGTTTATTGGTCACTCCTGTCAGGGTTTGTTTGATAGCACAGGTGTGAGCTAAAGCAGAGAAGAGAGAGAGCAGTAAAGCTACTGACTCACTATTTTAAACCTCTCGCATTACTCAGCAGAGTTACAGGGATTTCCAAGGACACACACACACACACACACACTTACACACTCTTTCCTTTGTTCACTGCTCCATGGCAAAACGTCAGCACACCATTGTTGCTGTTTATAGCACACTACTGCACACTGACTTAAATGTGTAGGCTAGTAATCCTTCTCTTTCAGATAGCAGATTTTTTTTTCTCTCAGTGTTGAAATAAAACAACATTGCCACACTGAATTATGACCTAATAAATGACCTAATATATCTACTTCTGTCAGACTAGCATCAAGGGAACTTCTAAGCTAATAGTATTCAACAAACACATTATAGCTCTGTTTCAAAACCCTGGATACAGCAAAGAGGAACCCCATTTTAGAAGGAAGAGTAGGCAACCCCTGAATGCAAGATCAACTGAAAATTCAATCCAAGATGGACAAAATGTAGTATAAATGTATTAAAATCAATATTTAATAGTTAATTAAAATAACTGATTGCAATGTATTTTAATGTATTTAATTAAAATCGATCAGGTTGCACAATATTTTTGTGTACTATATGTTGATGATAATCATGGCATTGTACTAATTCCAATTAAAGCAACACTATGTAGTTTTTCAACCTTAAAATAATGTCTCTAAAATTATTTCAGTGGTAGAAAACCAGACAAAATCTTTTGCTGCTGCTACCTGAGCAGCCTCCTAGCCGCTAGAACCACACTCTGTAAGTTTCATGTTCAGGTCGGTACACACAGCCCCGCCCATCCCCTGCCATCGGAAGAGTGCGACGTCACATATTTTACTCGTAAAAAGACAAACAATCTAATATGCAAGTCTAACCATGTGTACCATGTCTGTTTCAACACCCAAGATCCAAAAACTAATTCCCCAGTCTACTTCATGTCTGAACGGTTATTCAAATAAAGCATTACAGCCTTATAAACTTATGACAATGTCCAATGTATAGGTTATTATGGACATTATGGCTACATGATTATAAATGTGAAGTGAAGTGACATGGAATTTGTGCTCTGCATTTAACCCATCCAGGTGCATACACACAGCAGTGAGTAGTGAACACACGAACACACACACACACACACACACACACACACACACACACCCACCCAGAGCAGAGGGCAGCCATGTGCTGCGGCACCCAGGGAGCAGTTGGGGGTTTGGTGCCTTGCTCAAGTGTCTCACCTCAGTCGTGGTATTGAAGGTGGAAGTGAGAGCTGGTCATTCACTCCCCCCACCTACAAACCCTGCCGGACCTGAGTGTTGAACCCACAAGCTTTGGGTTACAAGTCCGACTCTTTAACCATTAGGCCACAACAACATTTTATTCTATTAGCTATACAAATTACACCCATTGCAAAAAACTAGGAAAACATGCTAATGTTCTTTTTGTCATTGTAGTTTTCAATTCTGGAGTGACACTAAATAAAAATAAATACAAATATGTAATGATATTTTTAGAACATAGTGTAACACGGGCTACTTTACCTGGTCGCTGGACATGGTTTCCAAACAAGGTTTCTCCATTTGCCGGTTGATCTGAAGGAAGAGTTCAGTCTCAAGTTGCTTCTCTTCCTCCACATTGTCCCCATGACTGTGCGATAGATTTATTGACAGGCACTTCTCTACCTAAAGGCAGGTTATACTTGCTTTCCATTCCAGAAAGGGAGGCCATAGAAAAATATATTTCTGATTCTCTGGCAGCCAAAATCATCCGTCCTTATTCTTCTCCTGCAGGTGCGGGATTCTTGTTTTTGGAAAAGAAAGATGGTAACCTTCGTCCTCGTATTGACTATTGGGGGCTGAACAGTATCACGGTAAATAATACTTATCCTTTGCCTTTGATGTCTTCAGCATTCGAGCGACTGAAGGGTGCTTATTTTTTCACAAAGTTGGATCTTCGTAACGCCTATCATTTGGTTTGCATAAGGGATGAGTGGAAGACCGCTTTTATTACCCCCAGCGGGCACTTTGAATATCTCGTTGTGCCATTAGGGCTGTCTTGTTTAAGTTGTGTTGTATTGCCTTTCCATTTTCATCTTTGTGCGTGGTTACACACAGCTAAGTGTGACAGAAGACCTGACTGAGGCTGACGCCAACAGCGAGCCAGAGGGGACCCCATCAAAACAGGTGTGTGTGCCAACTGTCTCACCAATAACCGAGTGAATAATCGTGGAATCTGATGGTTTGGATGGGAGCCCCGCCCACCCTCCCATTTACTGGACATAAACATTATTTTCATTTTGGTGAATTTGAGAATTTACCTCTCCTGATCCCATCTGATTCTGTTCATCTGTCTAACTCGCTGACCCGCCCAGTCTCCGTCTCCTACCTCCTCTCCAAACTGACTTAGGAGACTTTTTATTTTGGTTTGGATTTTGTGCATTTCTTCAGTCTCCTCAGCCCTCAGCCACTCCTGCTGTCCAGTCATCTCAGTCCCCCATCAGTCCCTCTGTTTCACCTCCTCTCAGTGGTGGGGCTCCATCTCAGGCCTGCTGGGAGTCTTTGTCTCCTGGACCTGAGGAGCCCGTGGCTCCGCCTCTGGCCTCGGTTGGCTCCACTCCAACTCATCCCGCCATCCAGACTCCTGAACCTGCTCTGCTCCAACCCTCGATTCCGGCGTGGACCATAGTCCATTCAGTCTCCCCCTACAACCCCTCAAAAACACACACACTACAACACAGTCTTACACACTGATGAGATAAATTCAAAACAATGAGACTGCTTGTCTTCTTCCCCTTGCCCTTCCCATTCCTCTTCCTCTTCCATGTTGTCATCGTCCTCCTCCTCCTTCTCCTTCTTCTCCTTCTCTTCCTCTTCCTCTTCCTCTTCCTCCTCTTTCTCCTCTTCCTCTCCGTACTCCTCCTTCACCTCCTACTCTTCCTTTTCCTTCAGTTCTTCCTCCACTCCCTATTCCTCCTCCTACTACTATCTGGTGTCCTCGACCTCTTCCTTTACGTCGCTCTGGATTCATTGTTTCAAACCTGAATGAGTTGACTTTGGCCCTTTTATCTATCCATCGAAGGTTCAGATTGGTGTGTGATACATTTTGATTCCAAGTGTTTCCACTAATTGTGTGCTAATTGACCTCAAACTGTGCTGACTTGAGTGAACAATATTGAATGCTAGTGCTTTCTAGATGACCACATGGTGTAAGCACTGAGAAATGTAGGGATTTGTGTGTAGAGTTTTGCAGTAACAGTTCACCAAATCTGACTCATTTGTCAAAGCAGGGGAATAGTGTCTATTGTTTAGGGAAATGGGTGTGCTTTTTTAAAAATGGCGTTATGGTTTAGAAATTTTAGTTCAAAAGCCTGGTTATAGTGTTTTAGCAATCGAGAAAAACTGTAAAGACTGTTTCATTCTCATCTTCGTCTTTGTGTGTGGTTATACACAGCTAAGTGTGACGATTATTATATTATATTATATTATACTATATTATACTATATTATATTGGGGACATCTGAGATACTGGCAAGTTTTCATAAGGTCTTTATCTTAGCAACTGCAAAGTTTTAAGTCAGAACTCTAATTACACAAATGATTAATGATAGGTGCAACAATAGGCTGACAGCTTACCCCATATAGTGTGACAACATGCCAAATCATCTCTCTATATTAAAGTACCGTCTACTGAGTTCTGAGAGGGCAGCTGAGAGCATGTGCTATGTAATAGTTTCCATAGTAACAAGAATACATCAACCTGCCTAATCTTCAAAATGGTTAATTGCTACATAAGACCTGCACTTGTTCACAAAGAGTAGAAAAAACTGAAATGGAATGAAATTTCCATATTATTTTAAAACTAGGTAACCTGCCATTCTTGTTCTGTTAAAGGTGCACTAATAATGTTTAGTGGACTCACAGTATAGTATTTGTCTTTCTAAACAAAATATAAAACGGCATTAGACTCACTGCTGCCCCCAACAGCACTGGAGCACCAAGAGTGCTTATGCGATATTACTGCAGCCAGGTTGACAAATGTGAATGATTTTCTCCAGAAGATTTTAAGAGGTTTTTTAAGCTAAGTTTGTGTTTATTACGCAAGCTATTCATGCTATCTCAACATGGCAACCACCAGATATGACTGGAGGCTTCATCTCAATTTATCTGCAATTTAAACAAAATAAGTAGGCCTGCTATCAAAGTAAAGAACTTTAAGTGTTGGACTTTTTAGTCCACCAATAAGTGAACCTTAGATTTTTTCAGAGTCAATAAGACCTTAGATCTTTTCAGAGTAGGGCCTATAAAGGTGGAGTAGTGGAGCGCTCTGACATTCATAAGAGGGAGATGGGAGGACAACACTTGACTGTCGTCTGACCAGCAACATATGGCTTTTCATGTGGCCATTGAAAGAGCCTTTAATCATGTTCTCACTAAGCCATATACACTAATGGCTCTCAAAAGACAACATCTGCCAGCTTGATTCTTCTAACTTCAGATTCCTTTAAAGGGACAAGGATAAAGAAGCTTGGCAAGAGTGTTTTAGTTGAACAGGGCTACATTAATTAGATGGAGGGAAAGAGAGACAGTGAAACAAAATGTGGTGGTGTGTCTTCATGTCCAGCTCTCACTCAATGTGAAGCTAAATGAGTGTTAACCGGAGAGTGAAATTATCAGTTTGGAAGTGCAGTCACCATTAAGGATTTCATCCACAGCTGCTATTTTTTTTTCAGACAACAGTTCTCATGGCGCAACTCTAAATGGCAACTATTTGATGTCTTTGCAAAAGTATTTTTCCCTCATTGGGTTAAACAGCTCTGAACATGGTGGGTAATACTACCAGTGGCATTTTTTATTTTTTTTGGTTACATACCTCTCCACCCACTTATTTCTCAGCACAATTAGCTAACCATACTCATGACAGGAGAACTGTGCTTGTTGGAACTCACAATTATTCACTTTCCATTTTAATACTGATTTTGCAATCAATCAAGCATATTTTTTTAAGTGTATCTTACAACAGCCCAGCTAAAAAAAGCTAATGCTGAAATGTAATAAAGTGTCTCTCATGTGTCTTAAGGTGGGGCCACATGAACCATTGTTCTGCTAATTTTTGTAATCAAAATTGTGTATTCATGCAATCTGGAATTCTGTGTTTGGGCAAAATATTTCCAAATACAGATTTTACAACAGGCTCAAGATGGTCCTGCAGATTCGCCGTATTGACCAAAAGAAAGCTGCTTGGTTTGAAAGTGACTTCTATGCGAGCTTTGCTTCATCCATGAGCATGAAGATATTGCACCAATCTGATATTGTTCCAGAACAATAATTAATGGCAATATATATTTTTTTTATTCATTAATGTGACCTCACCTATTGTGCTGCCATAATGTTGAGTTGGGATAAAAACAATAAACAAAGAAATGTCTTATATATTCGTACAGCTGATCAAACTTCAAGTTAAATAATTTTTTTTCAAAGGCTTTGCCAAACCAACATTCAAAGTTAGTCTTGATCTAATTTCAAATTAGTTATATTAATTTCTTTGAAACTGCAAATAATTTGAACCGCAATTCTGCCTCAATAATGTCAAATTTCAAGCATTGCATTTGAATTTTAAAGGCATTTTTAATTTAATTCAGAATGTGATACAACCTTGCATGAGAATGTGTTTGCCAATGAAATGCAGCGCAGTATCCAATGGATGACAGCATTAGTCATTCATGTCATCACATAATATTTTTACAGATATTCCACATAACAAAACTATGTGACTGGTACAATATCTGTTGTGAATGGAGTAATGTGTGATCTCATTAATCTGTTCTTGTTTTGTTCTTCTAAAAGTATCCTCACATTACATGTGTGCAGCCCAGGAATCATTTGATATGAAAATCCCTTGGCAGGACTTTACTGGAAACTGTTAAATGAATAAATGCAGTGATGTTTTTGCTGTTCTCTCTGAAATCTGTCCTCTGAGCTTCCAGATGATTACATGTGAGACTTTACAGCAATGAGCTGAGACCTGCATAAATTACCCATCATTTTGTTTTACTAATGAGCAACGTTGTGCATTTGTGAGCTAGTGTAATTTTTCAAAGGAGATTTGAAAATGGCTAAGTAGGAGGACATAGACATCCGCTTTCACTGAGTAACACTAAAATGGTAACATTCACAGAAGCAATTTTCTGATAATTGTACATAACACATAGATACGTATATACATAGAAGACAATGTAATGATTTCTTTTAGCTTAGGAGCGAGTTAAAATGGTACTAAAAATACTTTGTCATTGTGTTTAACTCCTTTTTTAACTCTCTTTTTTTATTCATTTTCTTTGTCATGTCTTGCCTAATAAGCAGTTTTTGGGGACTTGCAAGGTTTTCTGGTGGCAATAAAATTATATGTCAGCACTTCAGAACACAATTTCATAGATTTGAAAAAAGGATTGAATGCACTTGAAAGGAGAACGCCTTATTCTGCAGCCCTGGTTTAAATGAATTAGTATTAGCTTATTCATAACCACCAACAGCAAAGTAACCACTGATAAAATAATAAAAAATTTCAGATGCAAAATTGTTTTACTTTGTGCTATGTCTTATGCAACTATTTATTATGCAAATCAGGCCCCTCGTGGCATTTTTAATCTATGGGTTCAGAAAGAATGCGTAGTGTTATCGTCACCTGTTTGACACAGGATTAATTACCATAATATCCAGCGGCACTGGCTTCCTGTGTCCTCTCAGTGCTCAACAGTATTAATATTATATATATAATATTAATATGGAGAGCTATATGAAGGAAGCCAGATACAGACATTACACAAATTGCACTTTTAATATTTCTTTTTGAGTTCAGTTATTGTGAATAAAAAACAGTTCACTTTTTATACTAATGTGTAAAAGTAAGATGAAGAAGGAAGATCCAAAGCACCAAATTCAGCCCTTGACATGAACAGAGGCTTTGAGGATTTTTTACTACTCACTTCTGACGTCAGTGACCCTGTTCTTACAAGTTTTTGAAGATAGTGCATGTGTACACAAAAGTCAAGATCATGATACCATTCCTTTAGTTATTGTCATTTTAGTTAAATAAGTTGTGTCATATGAACAACAGGTTGGAAAACCCAACTAATTCAACCAAACTATTATGCTTGACAACAAACAGACTCAGATCAGGACATACATAAATCAGTTTTATATACATAATAACGTTTTTCAATGCACTCCAAATTGAATTTTTCAATTTTTGAATCACATTTTTAGAGCAGACTATTTCCAGGACTGAAGTTAATCAGATTCACAGGGGTGATACAACAGATGAAAGCTTTCTGGAAGCTTTCTGTTTTTGTCTACAGGTGGAGTGTGTCTGTACTGCGTAGCTTGCACATCTGTGTCTGTGTACAGAGGGGAACAGAACAACTACAACCTAATTAAGAAACCAGACTACAAATTGTCCCCGCTTCCCAGTAGCTCAAAGTGTTTTTTTTTTTGTTTTGTTTTTTTCTCGTTTTGCTATAACGTGTAAAACAGCTCCTTCTGCATCTTCTGGTCTCTGTATGTCATGAAGGATTTTCTGTTTTCCTCTGAGAGAGTTTTGGACATATCAAACCTATGACCAAGAAGTGCTACAGTGACCTGGAAGTGAAATGGGTTGTCAAAGAGTTTATTTGCTAAAGAAAAAACTGCAGTAAGAAAACAATTAAGTAAAAATAAATGTATACTTTAAATATTATGGTAACACTTTACAATAAGGTCCCATTAGTTAATGTTAGTTCATGTATTAAAGGGGTCCTATTATGCTTTTTCACTTTTTCAACTTTAGTTAGTCTGTAATGTTGCTGTTTGAGAATAAAAAATATCTGCAAAGTTACAAAGCTCAAAGTCCACTTCAAAAGGAGATATTTTATTTAACAGAAATCACTTTTCAAAAACTACAATGAAAGACTCGTTTGGACTACAATGCATATTTTCTGGGATTTGTGATATCACAAAGATCGACGAATGGGACGAGACCTGGTTGAGCACTAGAGAAGGCAATGAGTGTTATCACTATGTCGGAGATGCACTAGTTTTCACACGAAAACTTAGAGTGGACGAACTTAGAGTGGTTACAATCATTCAGGTTTAAATCGCGCACAAATTGATTTGATTTTTGACGCAATATTTACACTGAAGCTGGCAATGGTAAGGGGCATGTCATTTCCCGACCAGGCGCTGAGTGCTGCCAATCACAACACACACTGGCCCAGCTAACCAATCACAACACACACTGGCCCTGCTAACCAATCACAGCACACACTGGCCCAGCTAACCAATCACAGCACATTTCGTATTTCAGAAGGCGGGCCTTCATTTGATACAGGAACTATTCGAACCGTGCATGCCAGACTGGGGAGAGAGGTGTTGTAATAATGTAAAATATGTGAAAAATAATGTGTTTTTCGAACAACCTAGTATGAGACCCTGTTCTAGTACACCCCCAAAACAAAATCAAGACTTTGTAAAAGAGCATAATAGGACCCCTTTAACTAACATGAACAAACAATGAACAATACATTTATTACAGTATTTATTAATATATGTTAATGTTAAAGAAAATACATTCATTGTTTTTTTACATTCAACGTTCATTGTTAGTTCATGTTAATTCACAATGCATTAACTAATGTTAACAGGCAGAACTTTGTATTTTAATAATGCATTAGTAAATGCTGAAATTAACATTAACTAAGATTAATAAATGTTGTAGAAGTGTTGTTCATTGTTAGTTCATGTTAACTAAAGTAGTTAACCAATGTTAACTAATGAACCTTATTGCAAAGTGTTACCAATATTATATACCTAAATATATGGAGCTTTGAGAAATTATTATATTAAATGAAAGAAGTGAATTTTGCAGATAAATAATTATTAATTAATAGCTTGAAGGAATGTCCTTTATCTTTTTAAATAACATACATTTTAGTACAGTTTTTTTTTACAATGGCTAAGACACATTTCTCAATACTAAAATACTTTTTCAAAACTCTACACACAGCTCTCCTAACCATTTTTCAATTTGACACGGCAGTTCATTTCATATTCAAAAGTCACTAAAACTACAAAAACACTTCATTACAGTTTTTCTCGATTGCTAACACACTATAACTGATTCTTTGGGCACAATTTTTCAAACCATTCATACAGTTCTCGAAACAAAGACACATTTCTCAAAACACGTTTCACCTTTTTTCACACACCCTCCAATTTGCTCAGTGTTTTCTGCAAAACTTTACACAAGAACGGCATCATTTTGCACAGGTTAAACCATGTTCTCATTTAAAAAACACAAACACACAATATAACTACCTCAATAATCACAAAATGAACACAAATAGCACACATTTATTAGGGATGCACCGATATGAAAATTTTGGCCGATACCGATAACCGATTATTCTTTATTTTTGAAAGCCGATAACCGATATGTTGGCCGATAAATCTATATCCAAATTGTTATATACTTTTTGAGAGCCTGATTACAAAAAAGGTCTCATCATTAAAAGCCACATCCCAAACACTTCAACATAAGCAGCCTAGTTTGAACGGTGTACGTTTTAAAAATATTTTTACTCTCCCATTACCAAATTTAGTCATAAAAAAAGTCTTACAAATAAATAAAATAATGCAGAAATAATGCAAACAAGTCACTGGACATCATTACACATGTAAAGAATCAAAATGAATGCGCCATAGATCAATAAAACGGAATAGCCTCTGCACGGACAATAATTAAATGATTTTAATTACTAAACCATATTGTTGATGAAAATAATAAGAGAAAAATACAAGTGGTTGTTGTTATTAATAATATATCAATGATTTTGAAAAAGTAACAAATTAATACCACTGTTTTAAATAGCAGCCATTGAGCTGCAGCTCAAGCTGAAGCTGAAGAGCTGAATGAACACGGTAAACTGAAGCGTTTTGCTGGCAGCTTATTTAACTCAAGGAAATGCATCCTGAGATTAATATTAATACAACATAAACATAATATTACAACTTATATATGAAATGACAAATGACGCAGTTATTGCATGCTATAGTCAGAATGTGTGATCCTGTTGTGGATGCGCTCTTCCCATAACAACGCGCTGAAACACGGCAACTAAACCCAAAGAATTCACAACGTTTTATTATAATAATGTTCTCATTAGAATGTTATATACACAACATTCCCAATCATAGTTATTAATGTTGTGCACTGCTGTTTGAGCTGCGTGTGCTGAGCTAAAGATGATCACCGGTAAACTGAAGCGCTCTTTTAACTTAACCAAACGCATTCTATATGAGATAAATCAGATATACATCAAATAAACACAATATTACAATGTACAATTGCACAAAAGGCTGCAAACGAACAGCGCGCATCTGAAGTGTCTCTGAAGGAAATAATGCATTATTTATCGGCTTTAAGATATCGGCCAAATTTTCTTATCAGGCCGATACCGATAACAGAAAAAATGAGCCGATATGGGCCGATACCGATATGGTGGCCGATATATCGTGCATCCCTAACATTTATCCATGTGTGAACATTCAGTAGCAAAACAGGTCAGAATCTAAGGATGATATAAAAAGGAGCACAGCTGATTATGTGATTTGGAAAATTAATCCTACTAGTGGGAGACAAAGAGGAAGAGGAGGGGAAAAGAAAACATCTCGGTTACGTATAGTAACCCTCGTTCCCTGAAGGAGGGAACAGAGACGTCACATCGGTGACCGACGAATTGGGATATCGCTTCAATAGACCAATCTACTTCGAGTGTAAACTAAACGAGCCAATGCACATGGCATGCAATTATTGCATCCAGCTGCCGCTGATCACAGCGTGAGTATAATAAGGCAGCAGGTGCAATGCATACTAGGTTTTCGCTGAGGAGCTGAGCCAGCGACCCGACCGCTCAGCGGTGGTACAGCAACCGTGGCGACGGGACGTGACATCTCCGTTCCCTCCTTCAGGGAACAAGGGTTACCATACGTAACCGAGACGTTCCCTTTCAGTCGGTCACTCCGAGTCACGTCGGTGACCGACGAATTGGGATCCCTACCAAAGCGCCATGGTGCTGCCCCTTCCAGTGCCCTGTGCGAGCCGCCTGCGCCCCTATCTGGTGTAGGCCGGGGCTCGGGACAAGTAGTTCCACTCACCATTTTTCAAAGCACTACCTTACTGAGTGAGATTGGATAACACTGGGAAAACGTACCCGCTCCACTTGGAACAGGGTATGCTGCGGAACCCCCATCCTTCCCGAAGGAGTTTTCGGAAGCAAATACACATATAGCATCCACTTACGTGTATATGGAGAACTGGAGGTGATTGTAACCCTCTTTGAAAGGCAGAACTCTGCCGGGGAAACACGGGCTCTATGGCTATACTGTGGACTATACACATACGAGAACCGCTTAGGTCTCAATATAGAACCCAGCCTTCCACGGTTCCCGCGGATTCATCGTGAAGGCCCATCGCCAGACGTTCCGCCGTGTCCGCTGCCGAGGGTGACGGAGGATCTCAACAGGGTCTACTGTAGGACACTCTGGAGCAGTTTTAGCAAGCCGACACTAACCGGGGCCTCTCGGCGCCACTACCCGTTTGAGGTGAGAACACAGGAGGATAACGGCTCCACACGGAGGCTATAGAATCTAGCGAACGTGGTGGGGTCGCCCAGCTCGCAGCCCTACAAATATCTGTCAGCGAGGCTCCACGAGCCAGCGCCCAGGAGGATGCAACACTTCTAGTTGAGTGAGCTCACAGCCTGAATGGGCAGGGCACACCCTGTGCCTGATAAGCCAGGGTGATGGCATCCAAAATCCAGTGGGCCATCCTCTGCTTAGAGACGGCATTCCCCTTCTGCCGGCCTCCGTAACAGACAAAGAGCTGGTCTGAGGTCCTGAAGCATTGTGTCCGGTCTACGTAGCACCTTAACACTCGGACGGGACAGAGCAAAGCCAGGGCTGGGTCTGCCTCCTCCGGGGGCAGCGCTTGCAGGTTCACCACTTGGTCTTTGAAGGGTGTAGTGGGAACCTTGGGCACATGGCCGGGCTGGGGCCTCAGGATTACCTGGGAGTTAGCCGGCCCAAACTCTAAGCACGAATCATTGCCCGAAAATGCGTGCAGGTCCCCTACCCTCTTGATGGAGGCCAGTGCAAGCAGGAGCAGAGTTTTCAATGAAAGAAACTGTAGCTCAACTGAACGCAAAGGCTCGAATGGGCCCTACTGTTGTGATTTTAGCACTAGAGACAGATCCCTAGAGGGTATAGAGGGGGGCCGGGAAGGATGCAACCTCCTGGCCCCTCTAAGGAACCTGATGATGAGATCATGCTTACCTACCGACTTCCCATTCACCGGGTCATGGTACGCAGCAATAGCAGCAACCTGGACTTTGAGGGTGGAGGGAGACAGCCTTCGCTCCAGCCCTTGCTGCAGACAGGAAAGCATGACCGCAATCGGGCATCTCCGGGGGTCTTCTCGGTGAGAAGAACACCACTCGACGAACAGGTTCCACTTCAAGGCATAAGCGTGTCTCGTAGACGGTGCTCTTGCCGAAGTGATGGTGTTCATTACCTCCTGGGGTAGTTCACCTAGAACCTCCGAAGACATGGAGTTTCCAAAGGTCTGGACGCGGGTCCCAAATGGTGCCCCGTCTCTGAGTCAGTAGATCCTTAGAGGAATCGGCCAAGGAGGGGCTGTCGCGAGGAGCACTAGCTCGGGGAACCAGGTCCGAGTGGGCCAATACGGCGCCACTAGCAATACTTGCTCCTCGTCCTCCTTGATTTTGCACAGTGTCTGTGCGAGAAGGCTCACTGGGGGAAACCCATACTTGCGTAGGCCCTGCGGCCAACTGTGTGCCAGTGCGTCTGTGCCGAGTGTTCCCTCGGTCAGGGAGTAGAACAACTGGCAGTGAGAGGTTTCTGGAGAAGCAAACGGGTCTACCTGTTTAGTACGTGCTTGCCTCGTAAGTTCCCTTTGAGAAGGTTCAAGGCAAGGCGCACTGCCAACAACTCTAGGCAATTGATGTGCCAATGCAGCTGCGGGCCCGTCCAAACCCCTGAGACTGCATGCCCGTTGTACGTGGCACCCCACCCGGTGGTGGAGGCATCCGTGTAGACCACAGCATGCCTGGAGATCTGCTCTAGGGGCACCCCTGCCCGGAGGAACGCAAGATCTGACCACAGGGTGAAGGTTTGGCGACAGGCCAGTGTAACTTGGACCCGGTGAGTGTCGCGCTTCCACACCCACCTCGGGACTCGGCCATAAAGCCAGTGCTGGAGCGGTCTTATATGTAACAGGCCGAGTGGTGTAAGTGCTGCTTCGGCCGCCATATGCCCCAGGAGCCTCTGAAAAAGTATCAGTGGGACCGCTGTCCTGCCCTTGAACGTATTCAAGCAGGCTAGCACCGACCGCACACGTTCCTCTGTGAGGCGCACTGTCTATTCGACCGAATCCAACTCCATACCGAGAAAAGAGATCCTCTGTGTCGGGGAGACTTTGCTCTTTTCCCAGTTGACCCAAAGGCCCAACAGGCTGAGGTGCCGAAGTGCCAGGTCCCTGTGCTCGCACAACTGATCCTGAGACTGTGCTAGTATAAGCCAATCGTCCAGATAGTTGAGAACGCGAACACCCTGCTCTCTGAGGGGAACAAGAGCTCCCTCCACGGGGAGACAGGGACAGCCCGAAGGGCAGGACCTTGTACTGATATGCCCGTCCTTCTAACGCAAACCGCAGAAATGGTCTGGGGCTCGGAAGGATCGACACATGAAAGTACGCGTCCTTCAGGTCGATCGCTGCAAACCAATCTCAGGGACGGACGCACCCAAAGATACGTTTCTGCATCAACATCTTGAACGGTTCAAAACTCGCAGATCGAAGATTGGCCGTAACCCACCGCCTTTCTTGGGTACAATGAAGTAAGGGCTGTAAAACCCTGACCTCGTGTCGGCCAGAGGGACCGGCTCTATCGCATCCTTCGCCAGTAGGACTGCGATCTCTGCCCGCAGAACAGGGGCATCGGCCGATCTCCGGGCGAACTGAATCGCATAGCCGAGGCTGATTGTCCACAGAAGCCAGCGAGACGGGCTGGATAGCGCTGACCAAGCGCCCAGAAACCATACAAGCGGGACCAGTGGAACCACAGCCGTACCCGCAGTGGGGCAGCGAGGTGGGACACAGGGACCCAACTCGGGCGGCTTGTGAGCGGGCCGGAGAGGGGTGTGAGTGTGGGGTGCAAGGCTCACCTGATTCCACAGGTTGGCAGAGGGTGCGTGAGTAGGGCCTTTGTTGACGCTCTCGAACCGCCCGCTGCTGCCGGCTGGCGAAGGAGGAGGATGAGTGAGGAGAGTTGCGGTTACTCCGTCCGCAACTCTCCATGCCCTCCGGAGACCCAGAGATAAAGGAAACTGCTCTTTTGTCGAGAATTTGGGTACCGTCGCCCGTGAGGCCAATGGCGGGAAAAAATGAAACAAAATATTCTCCACCCGGCCCTCCGGGGGAGGGAGTGGTGCGTTCACCATCTCCCGAAGAGCAGATCCCTCCATCTCTGGGTTGGCTGTCTCAGGGCCGCTTGCTTCTCTGCTTGCCACCAGGTTTGACGGGGGCCTGGACAGGCGGGGCGGCCCGCCCACACCCGGCTCCACAACGCTGCTTTGCTGAAAGCTGCTGCGGATGTGGCGCGGGAGCGGGTGCGGACGAGGGGGCCCGCCCTCAGTGACGAGCAGGCTGGGGCGCTGCAGCCGGTGGACAGGTGGAGGCAGCAGCTGGCCGCCGGGGCAGGATGTGTCAGATCGCCTCAGTCTGCTTCTGGGCAGCCGAGAACTGCTGGGCAAAGCTCCCGACTGCGTCGCCGAAGAGGGCGGTCTGGGACACAGGGGAATTGATGAACCGAACCTTGTTGGAGACAAGCCATCTCTGACATCTCTGTGTCCGGATCGTGACCACCCTCGTGCAGGTCCTTCAGTGCCTTAGCCTGGTGCACCTGCAGTAACGCCATAGCGTGTAAGGCGGAAGCAGCTTCCCCGCAAGCCATATAGGCACTGCCGGTTAGACCAGATGAATGCCTACAGGCCCGGGAAGGAAGTACCAGGTCTCTCCGCCATCGAGAGTGGTGAGGGAGGAGGAGCCTTAGAATTAGGGGGCCCGCCCTCAGTGACGAGCAGGCTGGGGCGCTGCAGCCGGCGGACAGGTGGAGGCAGCAGCTGGCCGCTGGGGCAGGATGTGTCAGATCGCCTCAGTCTGCTTCTGGGCAGCCGAGAACTGCTGGGCAAAGCTCCCGACTGCGTCGCCGAAGAGGGCGGTCTGGGACACAGGGGAATTGATGAACCGAACCTTGTTGGAGACAAGCCATCTCTGACATCTCTGTGTCCGGATCGTGACCACCCTCGTGCAGGTCCTTCAGTGCCTTAGCCTGGTGCACCTGCAGTAACGCCATAGCGTGTAAGGCGGAAGCAGCTTCCCCGCAAGCCATATAGGCACTGCCGGTTAGACCAGATGAATGCCTACAGGCCCGGGAAGGAAGTACCAGGTCTCTCCGCCATCGAGAGTGGTGAGGGAGGAGGAGCCCGCCGGCCGGTTTCTGGCAGTAAAAGGTGCCGTCTACGACCTGGTGAGCTCGTCATGCACTTCCGGGAAGAAAGGTACAGGGGCGGGGCGCTGAGAACCAGCGAGAGCCACCCCGAGAAACCAATCATCCAGCCTTGAGGGTTCGGGACACGGTGGAGGTTTCCACTCGAGCCCGACTCTTTCGGCGGCCCGGGAAAGCATAGCTGTCATCTCTGGATCTGATTCAGGCTTTGCCACCGTTCTGGAGGGCGGCAGCGTGGCCGAATCTTCATCGGACAGCTCTCCCTCCGATGCTGAGATCAACATCTGGTTGGGGGAGGTCCACTGGTTACCGCTGGTACGCTCTTTAAAGAGGGCCCAGCGCGTTCCGTGGGTCACTCCACTGGATCGGAGGAGCAAGAGGAGTGATGGTCCCCAGAGGGTTGGTTCCCTGCGGGGTTTGCCATCACTATAACCCTCAAACCGCCCGCGCTACTGCTGGAAGTGGTTCTCATCTGTCCGCCAGAACGAGCCCCAGATCGCGGCAGTGGCAACGGGACTCCGCCCCCTTGCGAGTAGCGGAGCCTGGCTCGCAGCTCCGAGATGGTCTGTATGTTGCGTGAAAGATGCATGGGAACTCTGATGTAAACAAGCACGGATGAGAAGCGCATGGCAGAGTGCGTGAGAGACGCTCTGGATAAAAGCACATTCACTCTCTGACAGAATGCGCTGAACAGCAGAAATGCAGCCGTTACCCCGGAAAGCCCATAACAAAGCAGCTGTTACTTTCTGTTTCTGAAATGCATTAAATTATTTAAATAGCCATTCAGATTTTTGTATTTGCTATGGTTTTCATCACAGTGCCAAATACTTCAATATTTAGACTTAATAGGATATTTCTTTTCTAACTTTTTTACATTTTAATCTGGACTACAACATGCCCTAGATATTGTTTGAAAATGATTTGATTCTTTTTTATTCGGTCACACTTTAGATTAGGGCTTCATTAGTTAACATAAACTGCCAATCAAAAATTATTCTAAACATTCATTATACTCTAAAAAATGCTGGGTTAAATACAATCCAATTGCTGGATTTGTACATATTTCACCCAGCACTGGGTTGTATTTAACCCAGCAATTTTAAGAGTGTAATCTTAGGTAATTCCAATATTTAATAACACGTTAAAATAAAAAAGTTGCAACTGTGTTATTTAATGAGCTAACATGAACTAAGAGTTGTGTTTTTTTAAAGGGGTCCTATTATGCTCTTTTACAAAGTCTTGATTTTGTTTTGGGGGTGTACTAGAACATGCTCTCATGCTTGGTGGTTCAAAAAATGCATTATATTTCACATAATTTACATTATTACAATACCTTTCTCCCCATCCTGGCACAAACGGCTCTACTGGCACAACTATAGTTGATCATGTTCTTGTGCATGAGGACAGCTGGCCTACAGGCTCATCTACAGGCTTTCAATACTACTTACAGATAAAATATAATGACAGAACAGTAGCAGTACTTCAGATGAAAGAACTTTTACTTTTTATACACAGTATATGTACAGTAAATACTGAAAAACAAGTTGTACACCCTCAAACTCATAACTGCTGAACTGATTTGTTGTACAAGTACTTCTTACATGTACTGTATTTTTGCAGAACTAAGAGATGACTCTATATTCTGTTGTGTTCATATACAATTCTTTGGTATTTGTCCTTTTCCTTTCTAGTGCTTTTCATCTACTGTAAGATCTCTTTACAGCAGTGTAATGAAAATAATATTTTCTTACTGTAAAGCTTATCTTTGAATTTCACTGTATCTGCTATATTTACTGTAACATGTATCTGCTCAAAATATGTTGTATACTGTAATAGACATTGAGCTGTAAAATGATACCTGGTTGCCAAAAGAAGGTTTTTGCAATAGTGTTATGAATTGATCTCATTAGTGCGTAAGACTATGTTGTTGTGTGTGTGTTTCTGAGGGCTTGTGTGTCATGTCTGAGGGCAAAGTTTGTTTTTTTTCAGCAAAATTTAATAGTTTTGAATGGAGAGCTTCATTTTGACCTGAAAATAGGAAGTATGGGGAATTGGGTGAGAAGTTATGGATTTGTGTTTAGAGTTTCAAGAAAAGGAGTCACAATTTCAAGAAATGTGTTTAAGCAATCGTGAAAAACTGTAATGTCTAACATAAAGTCATAACACTAGCAAAGGTTTTCACCAAACAAACACACTTTATCACTCATAACACAACAACCTAAAAAAACACTAACAACAGGAAGCATTATACAATGTTTTCTTTAGTATTTTTTTTTTTACAAAACAAGAATGATACTCTACTATTTATAATTCACTGCAATATATGTTACATGGTCCATGTTTTCATTACAGTACAAAATTATTTTTAAGTTTTCCCCTTTTGTATAGATGGTGATGAAAGTGAAAGACTAACACTTGTGAAGATGTTCAGCTACATGCAACTGCTTTGATGGTATTTTATTTTTTACATTCAGGATATTTTTCTATATGATATTAATGTAGAAATATTGCTTATTAGTTTTTGTACTGTACTAGGTTTTGAACTTAAGTTTAACAGTTTTGAAAACAGCATGTAAAAGTGCAAATTGGCTTGTATAGTACATAAAGTTTTGGTGGTGTTTGTGTCAAAGTGACAAAAGAATTAATGTAATTTGACAGATGTTGTCAATTAATGCAATTTAGCCCACATACACTTATGTTGTGCTCACTGTGTGAAGAGTTTTGAAAAAGTGACCTTAATATTGAGAAATGTGTCCTAGCAATTGTAAAAAAAAATATAGATATAGATATATATATATAAATGTATCTTTAGACCTGGCATATCACCTCTACTAGCCCAGTGATTGCTGTAAAATGACAGCTGACAATCAAAGAAAGTCTTTGTGACAGCCATGGAAAGATAGATGACAGGTAGAAATAGACCCTATTGAGGTTTGTCATGGGCTAGCTGCCTATGGCAGCAGTCCACAGTGCATGTTGGACACATTCATTCTTGGCTTTTATGCCAAATAGTCCCTGAATTACCTCTCAGCAGTCTCACCGATGACTGCTCCGAAGTGAGACTACAGAAGACATTCAAGGACTCTTGTGACAAGACCATCAGAAGTGCTGCACTGACCTTATCAACCGTACAAATGTAGATCCCATCTGACTTTAATGCAGCAAGCAACATAAACCATGAGGTGTAGAAACAAAAAGGAAGAGGCAGCTTTGGTCTGGGGTCATGTCACAACTCCAGAGAGAAAGATGATGGTGGTTGTGGAAGTGCGATGCAAGAGGCTTTATAACCACATTCACCTGTTGAAGGAGGGATCCATGGTCAGCCTATACAAACAAACATCAATTCCGAATCAAAGCCAGATAACAGAAAATGTTTTCAGTGGCTATGGATCAGGCGTAAAGGTCTCCTAGTTAGATATGGGTAATTTAGAATTTAACAATTCTAATTTTGGATCCCACTTAAAGTGCCCCAACTATGGATTTTTGAAAATTGCCTTTCATGCAATGTGTGATGTAGATGTGAATGTAAACAGTCTGCAAAGTTGTAAAGCTGAAAGTGCATCATAAATAAAGTTATTGTTTCTCAAAACGAGTCGTTTAAAATTTGAATTCCATTTCTGTTAAGTTCACAGGTCACAAGTTACCATATTTGCATAATGTCTGCCTAGACGCTGTGATCTGCACTGTGAAAGTATAATGTTTAATGTTCTGTGGAGCATGCAAAATAGTCAGTTTGTGTTGTGTTGTGTTGTGTTGTGTTGTGTGTATACACTCAGTGCAGCCGTAGGTCTCCAGCTAACTCACGTTACAGTTATGCTAATCAGCTGTGGGTCTGAGCCAGGGGTTCGGCCGTCCGTAACTCGCCAACTGAAACTCGCCGGACAACAGGAACTTTTCAGATGCACCCAGCGTCACTGCCCCATCCTGCCCTGCAAATCTCGACCCCCAGGAACCCCTGTCACATAGAACAAACCGATACAGATAAACGTTCCCACGCGCCGTGCTGGAGAGATCGTAGGGGATTCCCGCTTTAATCTCCGTTCATAGGGAACACGAAGCTTCAGTTGGCCCCGTCCGTTCGTCACTGATCACAAGCTCCGGGAAATATTGTACAGGCAGTGCAAGGTCACAAATTCTAAACACTGAATTTGTCACAAATCCTGTCCATGGACTTCCGTTCGATTGCCACCAGAGGTCACCCTTCCATTACATTGACTCTCGCACTACACAAACTGTTACACATCACCCTGGACTACATTTCCCATGCTCCATTGCACTAATCACAAGCTCATCTGAAACCAATCACACACAGCTGCTACCAATAACACACACTATATAAATCAGTCTCACACCACCATTCAACGCAGAGTATTGTTTAGCGTTTATCTCTCATCTAGTGATAGCCACTTTACGGAGCCATTCCAAGTTTCTGAATCTAGTATAGCCTTGTTCTTAGTCTGTTTACCCGTGTCTTGATCCCTGCATGTTATCTCGTTTTGTCTGATCTCTGCCTACCCTGAAGTTTATAGCCTGTTTTGGAATTACCCTTTGCCTTGCTGTTTCGGACTGTGTTTGCACCTCGCCTGGACTCTAGCTCATCTTGTGGATTCCCCATTTGCCTCGTCCTCAGGATTACGTTCACCAGAGATCGACCACGCCCGTTTACTGGACTACTCTTGTGTCTTGCCCTCAATATACCTGTTTGCAATTTTTTGACCCATGCCTGTTATGACCACGTCTCTGTCTAATAAAAGCCTGCAGATGGAACCGCACTTCTCACATCTCGTTCGCCCTGTAACAGAATTTGGGGTAGAGGTTTGTAAGAATGTATCTCTGATTGTCTTCAGAAAAGTTTTGATGGCATTTTCTTTTCATCTTACCTCCATATAATACATTAAAGCAGTGTTTATAAGTTCAGCGCTGCTTCCCTGATAGCACACGTACATCACAGAGATGTCTATTTGATGTATGCAAGATGTATTTTTTAGAGTGTTAGCTCATCTGCAATACGTCTATAGAATGTTCCTATCAGATGTCAAATAAACGTTATAAAAATGTCTTTAAGATGTTTATTATTAAGAATGTATGTGAAACTGACATCTTAAAGACGTCTGTTAGATGTTTGTACACATCAGATGCTTTCCAAATGAAATGATCTTTAACAGATATCTTGCAGACATACAGTATATGTGCTATCTGGGTTTGTTTACAGCGGTAACCAAGGAAACGCTATATTGCAGTCAGAGCCTTTAAGAAACAACTGCTCTGATTGCAGCTGTACCGTAAGCACCACCTGCTGTCAGAGAGTGAATTTGCATTTTTAGCATAATTTCACAAAGCATAAGTTAGACCACTCTGTTTGTTTTAAATCTTGTAATTGTACAATCTAATAAAAAAAACTGCTCATGCTACATGTAGCATTTTTGTTTGGACTGTGATAAAATGCAGTGGTTGCCTCTAATTTCATACAGATTTTTTTGTTGTTTTTTAAGCCCAGTTAAACCTGTAATAGAGCAAATAAACAGCTTGTTCATGTATTCTTTCTTGTCTCTTGCTTAAAGAGAGCATTTTTAGCATAATTTCACAAAGCATAAGTTAGACCACTCTGTTTGTTTTAAATCTTGTAATTGTACAATCTAATAAAAAAAAACTGCTCATGCTACATGTAGCATTTTTGTTTGGACTGTGATAAAATGCAGTGGTTGCCTCTAATTTCATACAGATTTTTTTTTTGTTTTTTAAGCCCAGTTAAACCTGTAATAGAGCAAATAAACAGCTTGTTCATGTATTCTTTCTTGTCTCTTGCTTAAAGAGAAAAAAAATCAGCAATTGGCATCAGAATCAGCCCATTTGCTGATAATCGGAATCGTCCATGAAAAATCATGATCGGGGCATCTCTAGTTTTTGTAGATAGCCTACTGGTTAGTTTCCTCAAACAGTCATAACTTTGACTGACTACTAACAGCAAGTCAAGGGCGAGTGAGTACACTGGTCCACTTAAACTGTACACACACACATAAACACAGTGTTAGTGTGTATCTGGTATTCCCTGTTATGGGGTCCAAATGTGTGTGTGTGTGTGTGTGTGGTTAGATAGCCTACTGGTTAGTTTCCTCAAACAGTCATAACTTTGACTGACTACTAACAGCAAGTCAAGGGCGAGTGAGTACACTGGTCCACTTAAACTGTACACACACACATAAACACAGTGTTAGTGTGTATCTGGTATTCCCTGTTATGGTGTTATGGGGTCCAAATGTGTGTGTGTGTGGTTTATATATCCTGGTGGGGACTTAAACCTACACACAGACTCATGGGGACTCCTGTCACGGTGGGGACATAAATTGTGGTCCCCACGGGTACAAAAGCTTATAAATCATACAGAATTAAATTTTTTGAAAATCTAAAAATGCAGAAAGTTTCCTGTGAGGAGTAGGTTTAGGGGTAGGGTTGGTGTAGGGCAATAGAATATACGGTCTGTACAGTATAAAAACCATTACGCCTATGGGATGTCCCCACTTTTCACAAAAACAAACCTGTGTGTGTGTGTGTGTGTGTGTGTATTGTGAACGACAGTGTATGGGTGCTGTCCGACTGGACCAATTCTGATCGGTAGGCCGCTTGGACGAAAAAAATGCCAGGGCTAATTTTTTGTCCCAGTCTAGCCCTGCCAAGACCACAAGTGACAGGCCCTTTGTTTAACTGAAAAGAACAGGCTCATTAAAATCATTCATTTGGAAATTGGGGCTGAGTAGTTTTGATTGACTAAAAATAAGTAATTTGTTCATGAATCGCTTGCGCCATCTGTGTTACACTTTAGATTCAGTAGAGATGCTGCGGTGTCACTGATAATGTACACAGGATCAAACTATGTCAGAGTATTTTAATGTGGTGTTCCGTCTGTATTGGGAATAGTAAATTAAAATGTATCCGGTTTGTTGTTTATGTGGTTCTGTGCTTTGTGCTGTATATTTTTCTTTCCACTTGAAAGAGTAAGACACACACACACAAACACTTTTAATGAGGAGTCAGCAATGCCAAAGCCAATCAACAGCAAAACAAAAACAGGCTCCTGAACCTAAATGAAATGAGAGAGACGAGACTGTTGATGAGAAACACATTTATTGATGCAGGAATGCATGGATGGATGGACAGATGGAGGAACACACAGATGAATGCAAGGCTGAAAGGACAGACATATGAGGCAAAAAGATTGCTGGACAAATGTATGTGTGGATGGATGAATTGCCTTGACATTTCTGCATCTCTGAAGGAGGGGCTGTCCCTGCCCGGCCCTGAAGTCAAACACTAATGCTATCAGAGGGCCGCTGACTCAGTGCATGATGTCTGCCATGATATTCCAGACAGAGCAGATGGAGGAGGATGTTTACTGACAGATGATTACTGCTATTAACTCATTCTGCCAGTCAATGCAATAAAAAAATAAAAAACACTGGATACAGCACAGGCTAGCACAGAGCCTAATTTGGTTAATTAAAATGTACAAGGCACATTTGGACCTGTGGACTTCTGTAATCATTTACTCACCCACATGTAGTTCCAAACCCATCTTTTGGCATATACAGTAAGAGGGCATTATAAATAAGTTTCACTAATCCAAACATACAAAAAATAACACTACCTTCCAGTGTTCTAATGTTAGGAATGTGGCTGTTTATTTTCAACTATGTGAATATCTCAGTAGATATCATTTGTTATTTGCAATATTTGTTTGTTTAGTACATTTCACTTTGGATTATTTGGTAAACCAGTTGCAATTCGGGTTACAAAAGACTTTTACAGAAAGATATGGACCAGACAGTAATGCCACAACACATAACTGGGTTAATTCTAATGCTAATCATTGCTTTTTGTGAGGATTCAAGTAGAGTCAAAATAGTTTATTGCTGTTTGTGCCTCAGTAAATTAAACTATTGACTAAACAGTCAACTCTGTTCCTCTTAGTAGCATGAAAATATTATTTCAATTATGATTAAATTGTATACAAATAGTGATCAAAGAAGGCCCCCTCGCATTTATAACTGCTGCAGCTGTCAATCACTTCAGTTCAGCACAAATGTATCAATAATTGAGTTCTGCTCTCTCACTAAAACTCTCGTTTTCAGTGATGCTGTCTACACTGCACAATGAATCGTATTTACATTGTGTTTGCACTATGTTAGTTAGAATGAAATCATTCATGAGAGTACAGAAATCAAGTTGCAGTGTCAAGGTCATTGCATTCACACACTCAAACAGACATGAATGTGATCATCTACAATGCTCAGTCCTGCAACCTTTTGTGCAATGGGAGATCTAAATAAAATACTCTTGCTAATCAAAACTTTTCACAATTAGTTAACAGCTGTAATAGTAAAAACTTAGTAAACTTTTAAAAGAGTTACATATGTAATACTTATTTCATATGCAAAAAATGTTACCCAGTAGCAGGTGTTACTAACCCTACTAATATTATAAATGCACCTCAGGAAACAGATCATCATCCCTTTAAAATGTAATCATATTATTATTATTATTTTATTTATTTATTTACATAACAGAAAAAAAACAGTATCAGAATATCACAATATCAACCACTTGGCTGGATAAAAAAGTGCTTATAGTTGAAGCAACACTCAGACCTATTTTTTTTATATACATATGTTTTTGTGTATTTGTAGTAAATATAATTTTAGTGTATTTCTTATTGAAATGTAATCATGCTGAACATCATTCTTTTACTTTCCTTTTTGCTGTCTCCATCCCTCTCGCAGCCAGAACATAAGCAGCTGACTGTCAGATGTGTGAAACTGTCCCTTAGCTCTTAGATTTATGTTGGGCCTGCCCCCATGCACTCATTGGTAATGGAAACGAGTTAGGCATTAACTGCAGGCATCTCTATGGCTAGTCACATGCAAGAGTTGCTGTCTCTGCAGCAAAGAGCCCCCTCCTTCTTGTTTCCCCTCCATTCCTCTCTCTCTCTCTTCAGTTAATTACTATAATGGTTCAGCTGTCCTTCTGGGGATGCTGAAAGGTCAGGGTTTGGCCCAAAAGAAAGTGAGAGGGAGAGGGCTAGTAAGACATGGTTAGTGGCAAACAGTGGTACTAACATCCTGAAGACATGTTCATTAAGAGAGGACCTTAAACAAGTGATATTTTAAAAAATGCCTTGTGTTTTTTTTTTTTTCTTGTCCATGCAATCATGTCAAATGACAGTGGTACTAACATCCTGAAGACATGTTCATTAAGAGAGGACCTTAAACAAGTGATATTTTAAAAAAATGCCTTGTGTTTTTTTTTTTTTCTTGTCCATGCAATCATGTCAAAGGTTGTGTTGAACCCCACTGAATTTCCAAATATTCTTTCCAAATATTACCCCTCATTACACATGTAAATGTCAGTATGTACACATTTTCTCTCTCCCTCAGGCATGTGTATACATGTAGACCTGTGTTCTCTCCACTCAGCCATTCTGAAGTGATTACTGTACTGACTGCATTTATTACGGGGTCGCTTCCTCAGCCTCTTTTTAATGATCACTTCAAATCTGCAGAAGAGCCAGGCTCCACTAGATGATTAATTGTGACCAGCATATTTCCTTTATTCTCACATATTGTAAACATTCCTTTTAATGAATTTGATATTGAAAAACATTTATGTTTAACAGATGGCTCACTCAGTCAAGTGTTCGATATGCTTACAGAATCATGCATATTTGACATCATGAATGATTTGGTGTCTTTTTTCAAATACAGGCCTATTCTCTTTTAATTCCTGTTTGAGAGGTAATTGATGTCTGTCTATTTCATTTTGGTGTTTTGAAGGAACAAACAATGATTCCTAACAGCTGCCTGTGTATGTAGCTTAAAGAGAGGGACTATACATCTGTGTTGTGTTTTCTTGTTTTTTTTTATTAGTATCTCGTAAAGAGACTATCCATTATTCCTGGCATGGAGATTCAATCTAACATTTTTGGCATAGTTGGCAGGATGTTGGCACTATCTAACAAGAGTGAATATATGGACCTTAACAGGATAGTCCACAAAAAAACTGTATTTCTTTGATTTTACTTGAATTTCTTCGGTGGAACTCAAAAGAAGATATTTTGAGAATTGTCTTGTATGTTTTTTTTTCTCCATACAATGGGAAGTCAAAGGTCTCTAAAACTGTTTCTTAATCAACGTTCTTCAAAATATACTTAGTCCACAGAATAATTCAAGTAGTCATACAGGTTATGAACAACATAAGGATGAGAAAATTAGGACAGAATTTAAATTTTTTGGTGAACTGCCCGTTTAACATTGAACAAACCCTGTGTTGCTATGCAGTTGCTAAGCTGTTCTGGGCAATTGCTCGATGGTTGCTCAAGTCAGAAGAGCCCACCTCTTTATGACATTCTGAATCATACTTACATTACGGGGCATATAGAGAGTAAAAATGTGGTAATTTGTAAAAAAAAAAAAAAACAGATAGAAGTGTAATACAGACGAATATGAAGGGACATTGAAGTATGGAGTAAGAGAGAGAGGCTCAAGGGGCTTGTGGGGAGGATGAGAGACACGAGAGCATGAGTGCGCAAGACTTAGTCTCATTACTGGAGCGACCCCAGACTCCCACAGCAAATCACATTTATGAAGTCGAGCAGACTGACGAGCAAAAGCATGCACACACATACAGACGTTACCATAACACAACATATTAAATGACAGCGTGCACACACCCTTTTCCTTTCTAGTGCTTTTCATCTACTGTACTGTAAGATCTCTTTACAGCAGTGTAATGAAAATAATATTTTCTTACTGTAAAGCTTATCTTTGAATTTCACTGTATCTGCTATATTTACTGTAACATGTATCTGCTCAAAATATGTTGTATACTGTAATAGACATTGAGCTGTAAAATGATACCTGGTTGCCAAAAGAAGGTTTTTGCAATAGTGTTATGAATTGATCTCATTAGTGCGTAAGACTATGTTGTTGTGTGTGTGTTTCTGAGGGCTTGTGTGTCATGTCTGAGGGCAAAGTTTGTTTTTTTTCAGCAAAATTTAATAGTTTTGAATGGAGAGCTTCATTTTGACCTGAAAATAGGAAGTATGGGGAATTGGGTGAGAAGTTATGGATTTGTGTTTAGAGTTTCAAGAAAAGGAGTCACAATTTCAAGAAATGTGTTTAAGCAATCGTGAAAAACTGTAATGTCTAACATAAAGTCATAACACTAGCAAAGGTTTTCACCAAACAAACACACTTTATCACTCATAACACAACAACCTAAAAAAACACTAACAACAGGAAGCATTATACAATGTTTTCTTTAGTATTTTTTTTTTTACAAAACAAGAATGATACTCTACTATTTATAATTCACTGCAATATATGTTACATGGTCCATGTTTTCATTACAGTACAAAATTATTTTTAAGTTTTCCCCTTTTGTATAGATGGTGATGAAAGTGAAAGACTAACACTTGTGAAGATGTTCAGCTACATGCAACTGCTTTGATGGTATTTTATTTTTTACATTCAGGATATTTTTCTATATGATATTAATGTAGAAATATTGCTTATTAGTTTTTGTACTGTACTAGGTTTTGAACTTAAGTTTAACAGTTTTGAAAACAGCATGTAAAAGTGCAAATTGGCTTGTATAGTACATAAAGTTTTGGTGGTGTTTGTGTCAAAGTGACAAAAGAATTAATGTAATTTGACAGATGTTGTCAATTAATGCAATTTAGCCCACATACACTTATGTTGTGCTCACTGTGTGAAGAGTTTTGAAAAAGTGACCTTAATATTGAGAAATGTGTCCTAGCAATTGTAAAAAAAAATATAGATATAGATATATATATATAAATGTATCTTTAGACCTGGCATATCACCTCTACTAGCCCAGTGATTGCTGTAAAATGACAGCTGACAATCAAAGAAAGTCTTTGTGACAGCCATGGAAAGATAGATGACAGGTAGAAATAGACCCTATTGAGGTTTGTCATGGGCTAGCTGCCTATGGCAGCAGTCCACAGTGCATGTTGGACACATTCATTCTTGGCTTTTATGCCAAATAGTCCCTGAATTACCTCTCAGCAGTCTCACCGATGACTGCTCCGAAGTGAGACTACAGAAGACATTCAAGGACTCTTGTGACAAGACCATCAGAAGTGCTGCACTGACCTTATCAACCGTACAAATGTAGATCCCATCTGACTTTAATGCAGCAAGCAACATAAACCATGAGGTGTAGAAACAAAAAGGAAGAGGCAGCTTTGGTCTGGGGTCATGTCACAACTCCAGAGAGAAAGATGATGGTGGTTGTGGAAGTGCGATGCAAGAGGCTTTATAACCACATTCACCTGTTGAAGGAGGGATCCATGGTCAGCCTATACAAACAAACATCAATTCCGAATCAAAGCCAGATAACAGAAAATGTTTTCAGTGGCTATGGATCAGGCGTAAAGGTCTCCTAGTTAGATATGGGTAATTTAGAATTTAACAATTCTAATTTTGGATCCCACTTAAAGTGCCCCAACTATGGATTTTTGAAAATTGCCTTTCATGCAATGTGTGATGTAGATGTGAATGTAAACAGTCTGCAAAGTTGTAAAGCTGAAAGTGCATCATAAATAAAGTTATTGTTTCTCAAAACGAGTCGTTTAAAATTTGAATTCCATTTCTGTTAAGTTCACAGGTCACAAGTTACCATATTTGCATAATGTCTGCCTAGACGCTGTGATCTGCACTGTGAAAGTATAATGTTTAATGTTCTGTGGAGCATGCAAAATATGTAGTTTGTGTTGTGTTGTGTTGTGTTGTGTGTATACACTCAGTGCAGCCGTAGGTCTCCAGCTAACTCACGTTACAGTTATGCTAATCAGCTGTGGGTCTGAGCCAGGGGTTCGGCCGTCCGTAACTCGCCAACTGAAACTCGCCGGACAACAGGAACTTTTCAGATGCACCCAGCGTCACTGCCCCATCCTGCCCTGCAAATCTCGACCCCCAGGAACCCCTGTCACATAGAACAAACCGATACAGATAAACGTTCCCACGCGCCGTGCTGGAGAGATCGTAGGGGATTCCCGCTTTAATCTCCGTTCATAGGGAACACGAAGCTTCAGTTGGCCCCGTCCGTTCGTCACTGATCACAAGCTCCGGGAAATATTGTACAGGCAGTGCAAGGTCACAAATTCTAAACACTGAATTTGTCACAAATCCTGTCCATGGACTTCCGTTCGATTGCCACCAGAGGTCACCCTTCCATTACATTGACTCTCGCACTACACAAACTGTTACACATCACCCTGGACTACATTTCCCATGCTCCATTGCACTAATCACAAGCTCATCTGAAACCAATCACACACAGCTGCTACCAATAACACACACTATATAAATCAGTCTCACACCACCATTCAACGCAGAGTATTGTTTAGCGTTTATCTCTCATCTAGTGATAGCCACTTTACGGAGCCATTCCAAGTTTCTGAATCTAGTATAGCCTTGTTCTTAGTCTGTTTACCCGTGTCTTGATCCCTGCATGTTATCTCGTTTTGTCTGATCTCTGCCTACCCTGAAGTTTATAGCCTGTTTTGGAATTACCCTTTGCCTTGCTGTTTCGGACTGTGTTTGCACCTCGCCTGGACTCTAGCTCATCTTGTGGATTCCCCATTTGCCTCGTCCTCAGGATTACGTTCACCAGAGATCGACCACGCCCGTTTACTGGACTACTCTTGTGTCTTGCCCTCAATATACCTGTTTGCAATTTTTTGACCCATGCCTGTTATGACCACGTCTCTGTCTAATAAAAGCCTGCAGATGGAACCGCACTTCTCACATCTCGTTCGCCCTGTAACAGAATTTGGGGTAGAGGTTTGTAAGAATGTATCTCTGATTGTCTTCAGAAAAGTTTTGATGGCATTTTCTTTTCATCTTACCTCCATATAATACATTAAAGCAGTGTTTATAAGTTCAGCGCTGCTTCCCTGATAGCACACGTACATCACAGAGATGTCTATTTGATGTATGCAAGATGTATTTTTTAGAGTGTTAGCTCATCTGCAATACGTCTATAGAATGTTCCTATCAGATGTCAAATAAACGTTATAAAAATGTCTTTAAGATGTTTATTATTAAGAATGTATGTGAAACTGACATCTTAAAGACGTCTGTTAGATGTTTGTACACATCAGATGCTTTCCAAATGAAATGATCTTTAACAGATATCTTGCAGACATACAGTATATGTGCTATCTGGGTTTGTTTACAGCGGTAACCAAGGAAACGCTATATTGCAGCCAGAGCCTTTAAGAAACAACTGCTCTGATTGCAGCTGTACCGTAAGCACCACCTGCTGTCAGAGAGTGAATTTGCATTTTTAGCATAATTTCACAAAGCATAAGTTAGACCACTCTGTTTGTTTTAAATCTTGTAATTGTACAATCTAATAAAAAAAAACTGCTCATGCTACATGTAGCATTTTTGTTTGGACTGTGATAAAATGCAGTGGTTGCCTCTAATTTCATACAGATTTTTTTTTTGTTTTTTAAGCCCAGTTAAACCTGTAATAGAGCAAATAAACAGCTTGTTCATGTATTCTTTCTTGTCTCTTGCTTAAAGAGAAAAAAATCAGCAATTGGCATCAGAATCAGCCCATTTGCTGATAATCGGAATCGTCCATGAAAAATCATGATCGGGGCATCTCTAGTTTTTGTAGATAGCCTACTGGTTAGTTTCCTCAAACAGTCATAACTTTGACTGACTACTAACAGCAAGTCAAGGGCGAGTGAGTACACTGGTCCACTTAAACTGTACACACACACATAAACACAGTGTTAGTGTGTATCTGGTATTCCCTGTTATGGGGTCCAAATGTGTGTGTGTGTGTGTGTGTGGTTTATATATCCTGGTGGGGACTTAAACCTACACACAGACTCATGGGGACTCCTGTCACGGTGGGGACATAAATTGTGGTCCCCACGGGTACAAAAGCTTATAAATCATACAGAATTAAATTTTTTGAAAATCTAAAAATGCAGAAAGTTTCCTGTGAGGAGTAGGTTTAGGGGTAGGGTTGGTGTAGGGCAATAGAATATACGGTCTGTACAGTATAAAAACCATTACGCCTATGGGATGTCCCCACTTTTCACAAAAACAAACCTGTGTGTGTGTGTGTGTGTGTGTGTATTGTGAACGACAGTGTATGGGTGCTGTCCGACTGGACCAATTCTGATCGGTAGGCCGCTTGGACGAAAAAAATGCCAGGGCTAATTTTTTGTCCCAGTCTAGCCCTGCCAAGACCACAAGTGACAGGCCCTTTGTTTAACTGAAAAGAACAGGCTCATTAAAATCATTCATTTGGAAATTGGGGCTGAGTAGTTTTGATTGACTAAAAATAAGTAATTTGTTCATGAATCGCTTGCGCCATCTGTGTTACACTTTAGATTCAGTAGAGATGCTGCGGTGTCACTGATAATGTACACAGGATCAAACTATGTCAGAGTATTTTAATGTGGTGTTCCGTCTGTATTGGGAATAGTAAATTAAAATGTATCCGGTTTGTTGTTTATGTGGTTCTGTGCTTTGTGCTGTATATTTTTCTTTCCACTTGAAAGAGTAAGACACACACACACAAACACTTTTAATGAGGAGTCAGCAATGCCAAAGCCAATCAACAGCAAAACAAAAACAGGCTCCTGAACCTAAATGAAATGAGAGAGACGAGACTGTTGATGAGAAACACATTTATTGATGCAGGAATGCATGGATGGATGGACAGATGGAGGAACACACAGATGAATGCAAGGCTGAAAGGACAGACATATGAGGCAAAAAGATTGCTGGACAAATGTATGTGTGGATGGATGAATTGCCTTGACATTTCTGCATCTCTGAAGGAGGGGCTGTCCCTGCCCGGCCCTGAAGTCAAACACTAATGCTATCAGAGGGCCGCTGACTCAGTGCATGATGTCTGCCATGATATTCCAGACAGAGCAGATGGAGGAGGATGTTTACTGACAGATGATTACTGCTATTAACTCATTCTGCCAGTCAATGCAATAAAAAAATAAAAAACACTGGATACAGCACAGGCTAGCACAGAGCCTAATTTGGTTAATTAAAATGTACAAGGCACATTTGGACCTGTGGACTTCTGTAATCATTTACTCACCCACATGTAGTTCCAAACCCATCTTTTGGCATATACAGTAAGAGGGCATTATAAATAAGTTTCACTAATCCAAACATACAAAAAATAACACTACCTTCCAGTGTTCTAATGTTAGGAATGTGGCTGTTTATTTTCAACTATGTGAATATCTCAGTAGATATCATTTGTTATTTGCAATATTTGTTTGTTTAGTACATTTCACTTTGGATTATTTGGTAAACCAGTTGCAATTCGGGTTACAAAAGACTTTTACAGAAAGATATGGACCAGACAGTAATGCCACAACACATAACTGGGTTAATTCTAATGCTAATCATTGCTTTTTGTGAGGATTCAAGTAGAGTCAAAATAGTTTATTGCTGTTTGTGCCTCAGTAAATTAAACTATTGACTAAACAGTCAACTCTGTTCCTCTTAGTAGCATGAAAATATTATTTCAATTATGATTAAATTGTATACAAATAGTGATCAAAGAAGGCCCCCTCGCATTTATAACTGCTGCAGCTGTCAATCACTTCAGTTCAGCACAAATGTATCAATAATTGAGTTCTGCTCTCTCACTAAAACTCTCGTTTTCAGTGATGCTGTCTACACTGCACAATGAATCGTATTTACATTGTGTTTGCACTATGTTAGTTAGAATGAAATCATTCATGAGAGTACAGAAATCAAGTTGCAGTGTCAAGGTCATTGCATTCACACACTCAAACAGACATGAATGTGATCATCTACAATGCTCAGTCCTGCAACGGGAGTTGTGCAATGGGAGATCTAAATAAAATACTCTTGCTAATCAAAACTTTTCACAATTAGTTAACAGCTGTAATAGTAAAAACTTAGTAAACTTTTAAAAGAGTTACATATGTAATACTTATTTCATATGCAAAAAATGTTACCCAGTAGCAGGTGTTACTAACCCTACTAATATTATAAATGCACCTCAGGAAACAGATCATCATCCCTTTAAAATGTAATCATATTATTATTATTATTTTATTTATTTATTTACATAACAGAAAAAAAACAGTATCAGAATATCACAATATCAACCACTTGGCTGGATAAAAAAGTGCTCATAGTTGAAGCAACACTCAGACCTATTTTTTTTATATACATATGTTTTTGTGTATTTGTAGTAAATATAATTTTAGTGTATTTCTTATTGAAATGTAATCATGCTGAACATCATTCTTTTACTTTCCTTTTTGCTGTCTCCATCCCTCTCGCAGCCAGAACATAAGCAGCTGACTGTCAGATGTGTGAAACTGTCCCTTAGCTCTTAGATTTATGTTGGGCCTGCCCCCATGCACTCATTGGTAATGGAAACGAGTTAGGCATTAACTGCAGGCATCTCTATGGCTAGTCACATGCAAGAGTTGCTGTCTCTGCAGAAAAGAGCCCCCTCCTTCTTGTTTCCCCTCCATTCCTCTCTCTCTCTCTTCAGTTAATTACTATAATGGTTCAGCTGTCCTTCTGGGGATGCTGAAAGGTCAGGGTTTGGCCCAAAAGAAAGTGAGAGGGAGAGGGCTAGTAAGACATGGTTAGTGGCAAACAGTGGTACTAACATCCTGAAGACATGTTCATTAAGAGAGGACCTTAAACAAGTGATATTTTAAAAAATGCCTTGTGTTTTTTTTTTTTTCTTGTCCATGCAATCATGTCAAATGAGTCAAAGGTTGTGTTGAACCCCACTGAATTTCCAAATATTCTTTCCAAATATTACCCCTCATTACACATGTAAATGTCAGTATGTACACATTTTCTCTCTCCCTCAGGCATGTGTATACATGTAGACCTGTGTTCTCTCCACTCAGCCATTCTGAAGTGATTACTGTACTGACTGCATTTATTACGGGGTCGCTTCCTCAGCCTCTTTTTAATGATCACTTCAAATCTGCAGAAGAGCCAGGCTCCACTAGATGATTAATTGTGACCAGCATATTTCCTTTATTCTCACATATTGTAAACATTCCTTTTAATGAATTTGATATTGAAAAACATTTATGTTTAACAGATGGCTCACTCAGTCAAGTGTTCGATATGCTTACAGAATCATGCATATTTGACATCATGAATGATTTGGTGTCTTTTTTCAAATACAGGCCTATTCTCTTTTAATTCCTGTTTGAGAGGTAATTGATGTCTGTCTATTTCATTTTGGTGTTTTGAAGGAACAAACAATGATTCCTAACAGCTGCCTGTGTATGTAGCTTAAAGAGAGGGACTATACATCTGTGTTGTGTTTTCTTGTTTTTTTTTATTAGTATCTCGTAAAGAGACTATCCATTATTCCTGGCATGGAGATTCAATCTAACATTTTTGGCATAGTTGGCAGGATGTTGGCCCTATCTAACAAGAGTGAATATATGGACCTTAACAGGATAGTCCACAAAAAAACTGTATTTCTTTGATTTTACTTGAATTTCTTCGGTGGAACTCAAAAGAAGATATTTTGAGAATTGTCTTGTATGTTTTTTTTCTCTCCATACAATGGGAAGTCAAAGGTCTCTAAAACTGTTTCTTAATCAACGTTCTTCAAAATATACTTAGTCCACAGAATAATTCAAGTAGTCATACAGGTTATGAACAACATAAGGATGAGAAAATTAGGACAGAATTTAAATTTTTTGGTGAACTGCCCGTTTAACATTGAACAAACCCTGTGTTGCTATGCAGTTGCTAAGCTGTTCTGGGCAATTGCTCGATGGTTGCGCAAGTCAGAAGAGCCCACCTCTTTATGACATTCTGAATCATACTTACATGACGGGGCATATAGAGAGTAAAAATGTGGTAATTTGTAAAAAAAAAAAAAAACAGATAGAAGTGTAATACAGACGAATATGAAGGGACATTGAAGTATGGAGTAAGAGAGAGAGGCTCAAGGGGCTTGTGGGGAGGATGAGAGACACGAGAGCATGAGTGCGCAAGACTTAGTCTCATTACTGGAGCGACCCCAGACTCCCACAGCAAATCACATTTATGAAGTCGAGCAGACTGACGAGCAAAAGCATGCACACACATACAGACGTTACCATAACACAACATATTAAATGACAGCGTGCACACACAATATTAAAACAGGATGATACACACCATTTGTAATGTGTTTGTTTATGTGAGGGAAGACCCTTGTCTTGTTTGTTTTTTTCTAATCGCTGACTGAGAAACTGCATCATGCTAACCGTAAACCATAAAAACAATCTACACTCAAATAATCTGACCCAAAACCACCTTGCTTACACGTGATGGTTTTTTTATTGCCCCTATGTCTGTGTGCGCAGCACGATTTATTTATATATTTCTTTCTTCCTTGAGCAGACACACTGACCTTTATGTGGCTCCGGCAGGGTAGACGACTACAGGGTCACGCACAGATCTCAAGAGCCATGAGCAGTGAATACAAGATGTGCAGCAGGGCATTAACTTGTGTGTGTGTTTGTGCTTAGGGTGGAGTGGAGTTTCCACACTAACACCTAGACAATTACTTTTTGTTCCTGGTCCTTTATTTCTCTGGGTCACACATACCCCAAATAACTTTATGGGCAAACACTTTTTCATCATCACTGTCAACCTGTTTAAAAATGTCCATAAAAAATAATGACATGAAATGCAAAGCAACCTTTCAAAGTTATTTTGGACATTTTTTCCAGATGTTTGGGTGTGGAGAAAAACTAAGTAGAAGAGAGAGGGAGACTGGATCGTAAAGGACCAAATAGAACGCTGCCCACCAGGCTATTTGAAATTACTGTTATTTTATATTTTATATGAAACAGAGATATTTTTAATGAACATATATGAAGTTGCAGGCCATTGGTCTCTGAAGCCAATATAGCTCTTTGGAGCCTCTGAAGCCGATAGGACACAACTTTATGAGGGAAAATGTGCACCATTTGAATGTATACTCAATTCCGATTGCCACGGTATGGTCACATTTGAGAAATGTTGGTGAAATTCAGCAGGCAAAAGGTTCATTGTGTACGGTCAATAGTGAAGCAATGCATTTCCATTCATGCAAAAGTTACTTTCAAACCAAACAGATTTATTTTGATCAATGCTGAATCCATGAGATCAACTTGAACCTGCTTGAAATCCACGAGGGGAAATCTTTAAATGGTACACAAAATTCTTGATCTGGATTTTGCTCACAAAAATGTGACTTTACAGTCTCTTCTATTGTGCCCTGTGTCTCACA
Organism: Sinocyclocheilus grahami; assembly: GCF_001515645.1. Classification (NCBI taxonomy): domain Eukaryota; kingdom Metazoa; phylum Chordata; class Actinopteri; order Cypriniformes; family Cyprinidae; genus Sinocyclocheilus; species Sinocyclocheilus grahami. Next base: position 195,269 of record NW_015506164.1, read on the forward strand.
GGGATGATGTTTCTTTCTAACAGTGATTTCTGTCTGAAACAAAGTGAACACAGTCACTTGCAAAGAAAAAACACAG
>NW_015506164.1:195623-202071 GCF_001515645.1 Sinocyclocheilus grahami
ATATATATATATATATATATATATATATATATATATAAAAATGCAATAAATAAGAATTACATTTTATAAATGAAATTTTATTTATAATTAACAAGCATTGCTATGTGGAAGGTATACATGAAATAGATGTAGCGCCCCCTACCTTTCTGAAGTAGAATTTTGTAAGGAGCAGCACCAGGTTCAGAAACTAAATGCCTTGTGATGTTGAATTAAGGCCCCCTCTCTGACTACACTGTACCCTTTTTTCCCTTGCTAGGTTTGTTGTCTGAATAAAGATCTGTTTAACCTACTTTTGTATCTGAGTCCTACTTCAGTAAGATGTATCCCCAAATATAATAATACTCACAAACAAATAAAGTACGAATTTAACAAATAAAGATGAGTAATTTAATGAAATAGTAATTTGAAATGATAATGAAAATTAAACAAAATACTTAGATGCTCAAATTAGAGGAATTACTGAGTTACAGTATCTGAAACCATGTATCACCCAACAACTTTTACATGTATGGCAGTACACACGGTTTAGCAAATGACACAGTAAATATTTGGTTAGTTTCAACTATAAAAGAATCCTTAAATGAGCAAATAACTCAAACTTAACTCTGCAGAAAATATCCTCTAAGCAACCAGTGTATCAACAGAATTAAACAGTAATAGCAGTGGGCCCACGCAATCACACACACACACAACAGTACTCACACCCCCCCATTGCAGGCCTGTGTCGTGGCTAGATTGCGGTGAGGCCTTGAAAACTTAAACTGGCCGCTCCACTCAAGTGAGCAAACAAACAAAGAAAAGACAGTTCCTTTGTCCTTTTGTCGATTGCGATCCGTGCGAGCACTTAATAATATGATCCTCCTGAGAAGCAAAGATCGTCCCCCATTGCCGGAGGAACACCCAACGCTTCCAGTGGCTGACCATCGCTCTATCCCTCGTAGCCAGAAGACTCGCTCGCCTTTCGGATTTCAAAAGCGCTTTTCGCGGTCTCCGGTGTCCCACGAAGAAACGTCCCATGACAGAACACAAACGGCAGCGAATGTGTGAAACAGTTTCAACACGCACCTCAGTATATGCAATGAAATGTGTGAGCTATCTCGATTAAAGGCAGCAATGTCTCGACTAACTCAGTATAACTCCAAGAAACTCAATGTTAACCCATACTTTGAGCTAACTGTATCTTAACAGTCCAATAACATCTCGGTTACGTATGTAACCTTGGTTCCCTGAATAGGGAACGAGATGCTGCGATGACGTCATCACTATGGGAACATCTCCCATGTGACGAATGTCTGAAGCCCTTATACCATCACACCAATTTATTGGCCAATAGCACTTAGCAATGCCCCGAGCATACGTCACGTATGCTCATATATGTGTGCTGTGCACTATTTCATCAGATTTTACACTATGACGAAGGAAGCGCTATTGAAGGTATGGAACGGCCAGCATCGCAGTATCTCGTTCCCTATTCAGGGAACCAAGATGTTCCCTCTCATAGGTTCACTTCAATGCTGCGATAACATCTTCGCTATGGGAATGCTATACCATCACGCCTGACGTACCTAAGATAGCTAGAAGACCGAGGAAAGAGTCTACTCAAGTGGAAGAGACCCGGGAGCCAAGAGCCATCCTCACGTCCAGACAAGTAGAACTTGATGAAAGTGCTAGGAGAGGACTTACCTGCCACAGCACAGACATGTCCAATCAAAAGCCCTTTAAAAAGAGCCTGAGAAGAAGCCATTGCTCTCGTAGAATGAGCACGCACCTCTAGAGGCGCAGTCACACCACGCGCCTCATAGGCTAGAGGTATAGTCACTATCTGACCCCGCATAGCAGGGGAGAAAGCCTCCAACCACTTGCTGAAAGTGAAACGGAGTTGAAGCAGCCTTAGGATTAACTAGGCCTAGGAAGCAGTAAGACTTAACCAGCCTCGGGGCAAAGTCCATACAAGAGGAGCTGACAGAGCCTGCAAATCCTCAGTCCTCTAAGAGAGTATAGGTTTACCAAAAAACTGCTTAAGGTTTCAAAATTATCTGACAGACTTAAACGGCTCAAATGGATGGCCTGCCAGGCCTTCCAACCAAAAAATATGTCCCAAAAAGGAATCTGTGCTGGGCGGAAGGGCCTAAGCCGTCTTGTCCCTGCATGAAACGGGAAACCAGAGGGTGACATCCAGCTGAAACACCTCTATGGGTAATGCTCAGCAGATATGGCAGCCACATAAACCTGTGGCAGGTTCCTACAGGGTAATGGACTGGATCCAGATTGTGTCCACTTAAGGGCATACAGCGTCTCGTGGAGGGAGCCGTAGAATTAAGAATAGTGTCGGTAATCTCTGCCAAGAGACCTGAACACGTTACAACTCCGCTCAGGGGTCACACCCATTAGTTCCAAAAATCCCGATGGGGATGTCCAAATCATGCCCCTAGCCTGAGTCAGCAGGTCGTGTCTGAGGGGAACCTCCCAAGTGGGCCGGCTAACAGACTGACCAATTCTGAGAACCACGTACGAGTGGGCCAAAACGGCACTACCAACAACAGAAGTTCCCTCTGACCAACCTTACTCTGAACAGAATCGTTTGGGAGCAAACAGGTGACGGAGGAGACAAGGAAACCAAAACGGGCAATGCGCATGCTCTAAGCAAACAAAACCACTTCCGCTCAGCCGAACCTCTGCCATATGAGACTCACCACCTGAGGGTGCAATCTCCATTCTCCAACCTCCAAACTCTGTCTCAAGAGTAAGTCCACTCCTGAGTTCAGGTGACCCGGGACATGAACTGCTCTGATCGACAGGAACCTGGTCTGCATCCAAAGAAGAACACGTCTCACCAACCTGCACAGGGGGCGAGAGTGTAATCCTCTCTGACAATCCATGTATTAGAACACAGCCGTGTTGTCAGTCCTTGACCTAATGTGACAACCACTCACTTGGGTAAGAACCGTTTGAGTGCCAGAAACACTGCTCCAAACTGTTTGTGTGATTGAGCTAATCTCAGCCAATCGTCAAGGTAACTCAAACCTCAGACACCCCGTCACAACAGGGCCAGAGACGCATCCATTCACATTGCATTCGAGGCCAGTTCAATGGAAGAATACAGAATTGGCAAGCTTTATTCCAAAAGCAAACCCGAGGAACTTCCTGTGTCTCTTGACGATCTGGATGCAGAAGTACGCATCCTTAGATCGATGGTCACAAACCAATCTCTGGTTCAGATAGAGACAGGATGAACTTCTGTGTCAGCATCTTGAAATTGCTTACTCCAAGCACAAGGTTAGGTGACGCAAATCCAATCAACCCATAGAAGCTGGATGGTGTAACCATGCGACAGCCTGATCCTCCCTTATGAGGCCCCGAGACACCTGAGTTTACAAGCCTGAACCAACTAGCAGCTTTGAGTAGCTCACAGCATTTAAACAAAAGAACACTTATTGACAATTCCAAGGAGATTGTCAATTTTGGGGCAGTTAATCAAGATTAATGGTCAGAGACGCACAGCATGATCATGTAAACCAGTGATGATCACAAGCTCTTTGGATTGACTTCCCCCACCTCGACGACAAAGAACAGACTGAGATTCCTTACAGACCTTTTAACCTCTGGCCTGTACAGAACATGTCCTCAACCACAGAATGACACTGAAACTGCCTTTCCATTCACCAAAATGAACTCAAAAGGACAGCCTGATGAGATGACACTTTGATTTATGTACGGGGAGGAGAAATATACAACACCCTAGCAAAGACGATATCTAATTGGTCAAGGCACCATTTGGGATGTGTCCAAAAGCCCAGTTTAAATACTCAGGACACCATCAAATCAGCTCTCTCTTCTTTCTCTTCTTTTTTTGCCTTTTTCTAGCCGTGCTTTCAGTCATCACTTTTTACGCTCCTTGAGCATGCTCTGGCTTACATGCCAGCTCCTCCAAAACCATGAGGAGAAACGCCACCTAGTCTCGTCAAACTTTACTTCTATTTCTTTACTTTAATTTCTTTTAATTTCCATGGAGAGTTTCGTGTTCTGAGTTAAGTTTTGCCTAACACCGTGTCTCCGAGTCCGACCTCGAGTGCCGTCTAAAACATTAACCAGACCACAAATCCGCGTCATCAGCCAACGCCCAACCACTGGCTTCCCAAGACTGAACTTCCAGCCCATCAGCAACCTCGGGAAACCCCCTTTTCTGCAAGGACCACAACAAAGGGAAACCCCGCACACGACGCACATACCTCCAGATTCTAGCTGAACTGGTGCATTTAATATAAAGTTTAACCTCATTGAGGAACTCAGTGCGAGGGTTAATTCAGTGATTGATGGTTGTTTAGGTCTTTGCAATTAGACATATTGCTGTAAACTTGGGATTTCACATTTGCATTCTCTTAAACTAATTATTTCCTCACTTTCTGTCTTTCTGCAACTTGTGTGAATGCGTGTGTTTATGTGTTAGATTAGTTTATATGTCTTGGATTTATCCAATAAAGCCTTATTTATGTTGAAAAGAGAAGTATCTTGTGTTTTGTGCTTAAAAGTTAATGTCTTAAACTGCCGATCTTGTTACTGTGCTAATTAATAGTGTTTTCACTATAGTTTGGATATAAATATCCATTGCAGAGTTGATGTTGTGCGGCTCGTTCAATGAATCGCTGGCCATCTCAGTGATCAGCCGTAAAACAGTGATTCTGTCCAAATTCCCTTTAAAATCTTAAATGATTCCCTTTGAGCTAAATTGACCTGTTTCCCTTACATAATGCTTGGTAGCACGAAGTGCCAAATCATAGTGCACAACAAACATCTGCTGCAGGACTCCTCAGAGTCTGCATCTAAAAACAGTACACAAGAGTTGGAAGCATAAGCGCTAAATCAAATGAACATGTCTGCATTAGTACAGCGCAGCAGGTAACGTAGAGAGAGAGGGGAAAAAACCGCCTGCTCACTGTTATAGCTTGCTATAAGAAATACAATGAAACACGTGAGCTCTTCCACTTATTTGTTTCAGCTCAATGCAGCAGCGGAGCTGAAAGAAATAGTAATTAGTCGGGCAAACTAATGCTTGGTAGCTTGATGCGCCAACAACCATAGTGCACGACTTAACATCCTAAAAATAAGTGCCTCTCATGTGGTTTAATAAACTTGAGAAACACTTAATCCAGGGAGGGAGTAGAGCAACAGGGATTTTATATCAGTAATCTTGCCCCTTAACCCATAGCTTATATCTACAGCTTGTGTCGCCTGCGAGCTCGAGAGCCCGAGGCTGCTGTAGAGTATGCATCATCTAATCCGCAGTCGAAAGAATCGATTTGACTAACCACCTGACTGATGAGGCACTCTTCTGATGAACGCATGCAGTCTGGGGAAGAGAGCGAGAGAGCAGGGGATTAATTCCTTTTTCTCACTCTCTCTACACTCTGGCTCATCGCCGTCACCCTAAGCGTCGAGCTCGTGTGGCGCCTCGGCAACCGCAGAACTGGAACAGCGGGGGTTGAACGAACATCTCTCCTTCCTCAGAAAGAGAGCGAGCCCAGAGCGCAACTTACTCACACAGATATCACGGATACAACAATAGATAAAGGCCGCAAAGCGATCTTCCTACCTGTTTTCTCGTGAGTCCGTGTAACATGCATCCATACATAGGCCTACCAGAAAACTCATTGTGTCCGCCTTAGAGGAGTAAACTGCTCTATATGAATAGATGGCTTAGAACACAATAATCACTTTCCGATGGGCAACAGATGATTCGCTTCCTGAAGGAATTAAAATCTAATGAAATATATGAGCATACGTGACGTATGCTCGGGGCAGTGCTAAGCGCTATTGGCCAGTAAATTGGCGTGATGGTATAAGGGCAACAGATGATTCGCTTCCTGAAGGAATTAAAATCTAATGAAATATATGAGCATACTCGTATGCTCGGGGCAGTGCTAAGCGCTATTGGCCAGTAAATTGGCGTGATGGTATAAGGGCTTCAGACATTCGTCACACCGGAGGTGTACCCATAGTGATAACATCATCGCAGCATTGAAGTGAACCTATGAGAGGGAACGAATAAACTCTGTTTTAAACAAAATAAAATCTAAAATCACATTTCGTCACTGTTTAAAGGGATCTTATGATGCTGCTAAAAATAATATTATTTGGTGTATTTGGTGTAATGAAATGTGTTTATGCAGTTTAAGGTTAAAAAAAATATTTTTCTCCTCTATGCCCCGCCTTTCTGAAACGCATCGATTTTTACAAAGCTCATCGTTCTAAAAAAGCGAGGTGTGCTGTGATTGGCCAGCTATACAGTGCGTTGTGATTGGCCGAATACCTCAAGTGTGTGACGGAAATGTTACGCCCCTTACCATATTGTGATGATGCCCTGTCAGGCCGGAGCGATGATTCAAAAACGTGAAAACCCATTATAAACGAGGCATTCGTTGCATCCAGTGGGGACATAATTATGGCCTTA
>NW_015506164.1:202108-235396 GCF_001515645.1 Sinocyclocheilus grahami
AAAGTATTTCCTCAGCAACCAGCACGGATCAGCTCCAGGCATGACGAAGCAGATATCATCCTCTTTTGGAAGGCCAAACAAAGTAGTTTCGCTTTCACAATGAAACACAGCATCACACGGCGGCCTAGAGGGAGCAGAGGCTGAGGGATAAAGTGAGGAACGGCTAGAGGGCTAGAGTGAGCAGAGGCGGTGGATTCGACGAAGGAGCAGCCGGCGGGCGTGCGGCAACCACATGTGACGACCCCAGGCTGGACTCTGCTTTGCCCACGGTGAAAGCCGATCCGGCGATCCACAGCACAAAGTATTTCCTCAGCAACCAGCACGGATCAGCTCCAGGCATGACGAAGCAGATATCATCCTCTTTTGGAAGGCCAAACAAAGTAGTTTCGCTTTCACAACGAAGCACACAGCGCCTTCACGACATGGCGGCGGCAGTGGCAACAACAATACTACAGCGAGAATAAAAGTTACGCCTTCTTTCTTTGCATGAACATTTGGGCGGCGTTATGCAAATCTTCCCACATAGTGATGTAGAGATGTGGGGGCGTGTTAGAACGAGCCGTTTTAGGTAGGTGTGGCTGACTCTTAACTTTTATAAGGAATATCTCTTTGGATTTGAGACTTTAGTCTTTGCAACTTTACAGATTTTCTTTATGCACCAAGAGCTTATAACACTCCAAAGACACTCCCTTTAACTCAAGACAAACTTCTCATGACTCTCTTCATGTCTCTCTCGGATGGACGTCGTGATTACCCAATAGCGTTACATTCACCTATTGGGGAGGCGGGTTTAAGCTATTAAGCATCCAATCGCTAAACATAAGACAAGCTTGATTGTACACGCCACTTTTTTCACATGTGCATTTCTAACAAACTTTTATGCTACATAACGTAATGATAGATGCGTACGTAGAAACATTCCAGTATAGAAAGCTATTAAAACATCATCCCTGAATTAGAAATGAATGGACAATGCACAAACAAATGATAAACAAACAATATAATAAAATAAATGTTTTATCCCTATTACTCATTATATTTTATATAGGTTTACATAGAGACACTTTTTTGATCTTTTCGGTTTTCATTTTGACAGCATATGGTTTGCCCCGCCCCCATCTAGTTGTATCCATATACAGAAAAAAAATTATTTTGTCAACAGATACAGCTACATAAAAAAGTGTCTTTGCTCCATAGGCTGATTTAGAAGAAATGCATTTATTGAGTTCAAAGAAATGTACTTCTGCTATAGCCAATATTTAATTCTACACAGCGGAATATGATGAATATATGATGATTTCTCAGGAAATAACATTAGCTGTCATGATTTATGAAAGAAAATGTCAGGAAGTAAACAAGTGAAACACTCCATCATCGATTTAATTAGTCTGGAAAGACAGGCACCGACATGTTCTGGAGAGAAGGTGTTACACCTGGGCCAAATTAGCATTTTGATACAAAACAGAACACACATACGCACAGCCGTGCACACTAAACACTTTTTGAACACTTCGACAAAGGCAACTGTGAGAAGACATCCCTTGTGAGAAAAACTGAGGAAATTGATGGGCCTGTGTCCTAAACTCTTCTGTGTCCTGTGTGTGTGTATGTCTCATATCTCTGGCTGTTGAGAAGGGTGTTAGCCCCTAGCACCACTCTGGGAAATAACAGTATGTCTGGGCAGTCGAGGCATGAATTCCTCATAGACATTAACACGATTCTCCTACCCTGCTGTTTTTCTTTTCCTCACAGCTCAGAACGTCTGAAAGCTCTATAGGCGACAACAGACTTGTCGCTTTGTCTAAACAGATAAGATGGTATCAAATCAATATGGATTATTTTTCCTCACTGGAATGTAATTGAGACATGCCTTCAATTCAATGGCCCCTTAACATGACAGTTGGTGATTTGAATTGGTAGAATCTTTTCTTTTTTATGAATGAATGAATGAACGAACAAATTAATGACTTTGGGTATGATTTAATATGCATCTCTTTCACCTTCAGAGTGTTGTATGTAAATTAATTAACTCTAAAGTTGAGGATACACAGCGCAAATTTTGTCCAATTTTTAACTGATTTCTGAGACGTACGACTATTCTTTTTCTTAATTTTTTAGTCGGCCTAAATTTACATAAAACTGCAATTTGGTGGAGCAATAGTGAACAGCAGAGGAAGAATCCAGAACTGTATCTCTTGTCTCTATACTCTTACATCTGGTGTTGTTTCATAAACACAACAATGAATAAAAAATTGGAATGGCTGTATGAAATCATGTAAATAATATTTAAATTGGAAACAGAAAGTTGTGCAGTGCTGCCCTTGTACACTACTGTATTTTTGTTTTCCATAAGCACCATTGTCAGAGAGTGAATTAGCGTTTTTATTCAGCGTCTCTGTTGTTGTTTTATTTTTATTTTTTTTCACGTAGTTCTGAACAGACAAATGCAAAACATTTGTATTTTATTGAAGAGACCATTGGGCCATTCACACAGAACACATATTTGCATTTAAAATGCAGGGCATAGACATGCAAGGTCTAGAGACGTGTTTTTTAAAATCTTGCAATTATTTTAATTATAATGCCACATTTTTAGAACATTGTATCATGCGCAAAAGACACAAGCACAGCAGTCAAACATGTCTATCTAGTTCATGTTTACATAGAAAACATCTTGGTTACGTATGTAACCCTCGTTCCCTGAAGGAGGGAATGGAGACTTCAGGTCTATGACTGACGAATTGGAATCTCACTTAGAGAGACCAATCTACTTCGAGTGTAAACTAAATGAGCCAATGCACATTGGCATGCGATGTTTGCATCCAGCTACCGCTGATCGCAGCGTGAGTATAATTCGGCAGCGGGTGCAATGCATACTCAGGTTTTCGCTGAGGAGCTGAGCTGGTGACCCGGCCACTCAGCAATGGTACAGCAGCTATGGCGAAGGGACGTGACGTCTCCATTTCCTCCTTCAGGGAACGAGGGTTACATACGTAACCGAGACGTTCCCTTTCAGTCAGTCACTCTCGACGTCACGTCACTGACCGATGAATTGGGATCTCTACCAAAGCACCATGGATGCTGCCCTTTCCAGTGTTATGTGCGAGCCTCCTGCACCCCCTCCCTTTTTGGTGTAGGCCGGGGCTCGCAACAAGAAGACCAGTCACTGTTGTCGTAGCACTACCCACTCAGTGAGATTTGATAACACTGTGAGAATGTACCCGTTCCACTTGGAACAGGAACATTGCGGAAGCCCCACCCTTCCCGAAGGAGGTTTTCCGAAGCACTTACACATATGGAAAATCGTTTAGGTGCATATGGAAGATTTAGAGCTGATTGCAACCCTCTTGGAAAAGGCAGAAAGTCTGCCAGGGAAACATGGACTCTGAGCTATACCATGGAATTTACACTTATGGGAACCACTTAGGTCTTTACATATGGAAACCGGCACTCTACCGGTTCTCACGGATTCATCGAATGAGGGCCTGGCACCGGACATTCCGCCACATCTGGCTGCCGAGGGGATGGTGGAGCTTGACAGGGTCTACAATACGAACTCTCTGAGCTGTTTTAGCAAGCTAACACTAAACCGGGGCCTCTCAGTGTTTCTACCTATTTTAGGTGAGAACACAGGAGGATACCGGCTCTACACGAAGGCTATAGAATCTAGCGAACGTGTTGGGGGTCGCCCAACCTGCAGCTCTACAAATATCTGTCAAAGAGGCGCCATGGGCCAGTGCCCAGGAGGAAGCAACACTTCTAGTAGAGTGGGCTTGCAACCTGAGCGAGCAGGGCACACACTGTGCCTGATAAGTCAGGGTGATGGCATCCACTATCCAGTGGGCCATCCTCTGCTTAGAGACGGTATTCCCCTTCTGTCGGCATCTGAAACAGACAAAGAGCTGATCTGAGGTCCTAAAACTTTGTGTTCGGTCTATGTGCCATCTCAAGGCTCGGACAGGACAAAGCAAAGCTATGGCCATTCTTAGAATTGACAAGACAGTTGACCCTGAGAGGTCAGCTAAATATCTACAGCGGATCTAAATATTTATAATTAATTATAACTAGTTATGATTAATTATTCATATTTCCCATGAGCTGATTCGTTACAATAAAAAAATTTGCTTCTGCATGAGCATCTTGAACGGTAGCTTGGGTAGCTTGTGAAGGTCCCGATTCAAGACACGCAGGTCCAAGATCCGTCGTAACCCACCAACTTTCGAGGGTACAATGAAGTAAGGGCTGTAAAACCCAGTCTTCATATCAGCTGGAGGGAACGGCTCTGTTGCGTCCTTCATCAGTAGGACTGTGATCTCTGCACGCAAGTCAGGGGCATCTGCAGCCTTCACTGAAGTGAAGTGGACGCCCCTGAACTTGGGAGGACGCCGGGTGAACTGAATCGCATAGCCGAGTCTGATGGCCTGGTTTCTCCCAAGGTTTTTTCTCCATTCTGTCACCGATGGAGTTTTGGTTCCTTGCCGCTGTCGCCTCTGGCTTGCTTAGTTGGGGACACTTCATTTCCAGCGTTATCGTTGACATAATTGCAAAGATATTATTTAAACTGAGCTGGATGTTGACATCACTGAATTCAATGATGAACTGTCTTTAACTGAAAAATTAGTGTTTACTATTGTCATCTTGCATTATTGACACTATTTTCCTAATTAATGCTGTTCAGTTGGTTTGTCACAATCTGTATTGTTAAAAATGCTATATAAATAAAGGTGACTTGACTGGACTTGGCTGGGTCTGCCTACTCTGGAGGCAGCGCTTGCAGGTTCACCCCCTGATCCCTGAAGAGAGTAGTGGGAACCTTGGGCACATAGCCGGGCCGGGGCCTCAGGATTACCTGGGAGTCAGTCGGCACAAACTCTAGACACGATTCGTCAACCGAAAATGCGTGCAGGTCCCCTACCCTCTTGATGGAGGCCAGTGCAAGCAGGAGCAGAGTCTTCATTGATAGAAACTTCAGCTCAACTGACTGCAAAGGCTCAAATGGGCCCTGCTGTAGTGCGTTGAGCACTAGAGACAGGTCCGAAGAGGGTATAGAGGGGGGCCGGGGAGGATTTAACCTCCCCCCCAAGGAACCTGACGATCAAGTCATGCTTCCCTAGCGACTTCCCTTCCACAGGGTCGTGGTTAGCAGCAATTGCGGCAACACAGACTTTAAGGGTGGAGGGAGACAGCCTTCGTTCCAACCCCTGCTGCAAAAGGAAAGAACGACTCTGATCGGGCATCTCTGGGGGTTTTCTTGGTGAGAAGAACGCCACTTGGCAAACAGGTTCCACTTCAAGTTTTAAGTGTGTCCCGTAGACGGTGCTCTCGCTGAAATGATGGTGTCAACTACCTCCTTGGGTAGGTCACCTAGAACCATCCAGGGACCAGACATGAAGTTTCCAGAGGTCTGGACGCGGGTACCACAGGGTGACCTGTTTCTGAGTCATTAGAGGAGTCCACCAGGGAGGGGTTGTCACGAGAAGCATTAGTTCCGGGAACCAGGTCCGAGTGGGCCAGTAAGGCTCCACAAGTAGGATCTGCTCTTCATCCTCCCTGATCTTGCACAGCGTTTGTGCATGAAGGCTCACTGGTGGAAACGCATACTTGCACAGGCCCCGCTGCCAGATGTTTGCCAGTACGTCCGTGCCAAGTGTTCCCTCGGTCAAGGAGAAAAACAACTGGCAGTGAGAGGTCTCTGGAGAGGCAAACAGGTCTACCTGAGCGGCTCCGAAATATCTCCAAATCTGCTGGACTGGACTGTCAGCTGGACTGTCGGCTGCACGGTTGTGTAGACCCGGAATGTGAATGGCACGAAGCGACCTTAGATGCTTCTGACTCCAGAGGTGGTGGTGGTGGGCGAGTTGCGACATGCGACGGAAGAGTAGACCACCTTGTCGGTTGATGTATGCAACTGTTGTAGTGTTGTCCGTGCTGACCAGCAAGTGCCCTCTGAGAAGGTTTAAGGCAAGGCGTACATCTAACCACTCTAGGCAGTTGTCGTGCCAGTGCAGTTGGGGGCCCGTTCAAACCCCCGACACTGCATGCCTATTGTACGTGGCTCGTCAGCCGGTGGTAGAGGCATTCGTATAAACCACAGCAGGCCTGGAGACCTATTCTTGGGGCACACCTGCCCGTAGAAATGCAAGGTCTGACCACGGGGTCAAGGTTTGTTGGCTGGCCGGTGTGACTTTGACCTGGTGAGTGCCGCGTTGCCACGCCCACCTCGGGACTCAGCCATGGAGCCAGTGTTGAAGCAGCCTCGACAGCGTGACTGCCGCTGCAGCTGCCATATGCAGCTCAACACCGACTGATCACGTTCCTGCATGAGGCGTGCTGTCTGTTCGACCGAATCCAACTCCATATCGAGAAAAGAGATCCTCTGCGTCGGGGAGAGTTTGCTCTTTTCCCAGTTGACCGGAAGGCCCAACCTGCTGAGGTGCGAGAGCACCAAGTTCCTGTGTTCGCACAACTGATCCTGAGACTGAGCTAGTGTGAGTCAGTCATCGAGGTAGTTGAGAATGCGAATGCCCTGCTTTCTCAGGGGGACAAGAGCTGCCTCTGCAACTTCCGTGAAGACATGGGGCTACAGGATCTTGTACTGAAATGCTCATCCTTCGAACGCGAACTGCAGGAAAGGTATGTGGTGTGGAAGGATCTGTAGCATCTGGACCAATCAAACACACAATATATATTTTGTTAGCTATATTTAACAAATACTCTGTAACACCCCTCAGTTAACAAGCCATATGAGGACCTATGGACCCTTCCCCCCGAAATGCGTAACACCCCAGGAAGCCGAACAGGCCCCTGGTTACCATGGCAACCCTGACACCAGATACATTTACGACCTAATGGCATGTTGGGAAACACCTTTCTCACTACAATTTCCATAGGAAATCCACAGTGCACAGTAAAAATTTACTCTTCGCTAATTAATTAATAGGAAAACCTTTCTTTGAATGAACACACATGATCCTTCAGGTCATTGTGTATATTATTGTCATCGTGTATGTTGTCTTTGAGATTGTATACTGTTTTATGCAGGCTTATGATCGAAACACTCACTCCTGTCAGCTTACATATATATAACCCTACCATGTTTAGTATCTATGAATTAGTATTCGGATGATCTAATTGAGAGTGTATATTGTATGTTTATACCTATGCAACATATTAGTGTTCTAAGAATCTTTATTAGTTTGTGCATCCACACCCCAAGCGAATTACATTTGCAAGTTACCATACCCTCACACAGAGGGTCGTAAAACCCTCCAGCAATTGCAACCTCCCACTTGGAATTTCTGCCTTTCTCCAAGCTTTTGTAGAATTGTACAGTAAGAAAGTTATTTCCCTTAACCAGGAAATTAACGTTCTTAGAATTGACAAGACAGTTGACCCTGAGAGGTCAGCTAAATATCTACAGCGGATCTAAATATTTATAATTAATTATAACTAGTTATGATTAATTATTCATATTTCCCATGAGCTGATTCGTTACAATAAAAAAATTTGCTTCTGCATGAGCATCTTGAACGGTAGCTTGGGTAGCTTGTGAAGGTCCCGATTCAAGACACGCAGGTCCAAGATCCGTCGTAACCCACCGACTTTCTAGGGTACAATGAAGTAAGGGCTGTAAAACCCAGTCTTCATATCAGCTGGAGGGAACGGCTCTGTTGCTTCCTTCATCAGTAGGACTGTGATCTCTGCACGCAAGTCAGGGGCATCTGCAGCCTTCACTGAAGTGAAGTGGACGTGCCTGAACTTGGGAGGACTCCGGACGAACTGAATCTCATAGCTGAGTCTGATGGTCTGAAGGAGCCAACAAGACGGACTGGGCAGCGCTAACCAGGCTCCCAGATACAGTACAAGTGGCACCAATGGAACCACCGATGTACCCACAGTGGGGTAGCGAAGAGAAACGCAGGGACCCATCCCGGGCGTCTCGTGGCCGGTCCAAAGTGCGGTCTGAGTGTGTGCAACACTTACCTGCGTTACACTGCTGCTCACTGGCGAGAGAGGAGGGTGAGTGCAATCAGGTACTGGCCCATCCACAACTCCTCGTCCCCTCTGGGGACCCAGAGATAGAAGAAATTGCTCTTTTGCTGAGGTTTTGGCTACCACTGACCATGAAGTCAGTGGACGAAAAAAATGAAATAAAATATTCTCTGCCCGGCCCTCCTCCAGGGGAGGGAGTGGTGCATTCACCATCTCCCAAAAGCAGCTTCCTCCATCTCTGGGTTGCCAGTCTCAGGGTCTCTTGCTCTTCCGCTTCCTGCCAGTTTTGGCGGGGGCCTGGACGGTTGGGGCGGCTGCCCTGCGACAGGCTCCACGGTACTGCTTGGCTGGAGGTTTCTGCATCTGCTGCGCAGGAGCGAGGGCAGAGGCAGGGGGCCGCCCTTGGCGACGAGCAGACTGAGGCGATGCCGCCAACGGCCGGGTGGAGGCAGCAGCTGCACGCTGGGGCAGGATGTGCTTGTTGGCCTCGGTCTTCTTCTGTGTGGCGGAGAACTGCTGGGTGAAATCTTGTCGATCTCCCTCATGTCAGCCAGACACAGCCAGAGATGGTGCTCCTGGACCACCATAGTGGACTTTGCACAACCCAGAGACCACGCCGTGACCTTCGTCACATGTAGCGCGAGGTCAGTAGCGGTGTGGAGTTCTTTGAAAGCTTCCGGATCATGACCAGCCTTGTGCAGGTTCTTCAGTGCCTTGGCCTGATGAACCTGCAATAATGCCATGGCGGGTAAGACAGAGGCAGCTTCTCCGCAGGCCCCATAAGCACTGCCGATCAGGGATGATGAATACCTACAGACCCGGGAGGGGAGCGAGGTGGCAGCGGTATTTGGACACAATTGCATCGCAACCGACCACTCCACCGGAGGGACTTCCGTATACCTTCGCGCTGCCCTACCGTCGAGGGTGGTGAGAGCGACCGGAGCGGTTTCTGGCAGTGAAAGGTGCCGTCCACAACCCAGTAAACCCTGAGAACCAGCGCGAGCCACCCCGAGAAACCAATCATCCAGCCTAGAGGTTTTGGGACAGAGTGGAGGCTTCCACACGAGCCCAACCCTCTCGGCGGCACGGGCAAGCATAGCCAGCATTTCCGGATCCGCATCCAGCATTGCTGGCCGCCCAGAAGGCAGCAGCACTGCTGGATCATCCTCTCCAAAAAGCTCTGGCTCACCCTCAGATGCAGCGATCGACATCCGATCGTCGGGGGGAGCACCGAAGGATACAAGTTGTACCCCATGGGAGGGTCCAGCCTGTTCCTTGGGCAGCTCCACTGGCTGCAGTGACCATCACACGGCGCCAGGTAACGACCACATCCAGAAACACATGGGTGGAAAGGTATCTTTAAAAAGACGTCCACCCGTGAATGCTCTTTTAGAATTGCTCTTTTAATGTGCTGAAGCGCACAGGGGAAATGGCCGCCTGCAACACAAACAGGGGGTAGTGCAGCCTGATGTGTGCAACCCACTTGACACGGCAACCACCTCCGCTGAAGCGCCGTACCACTAACACTCGAGCTCCAAAGAGCGCGCTGAACTTGTTCAGTTTCTCTCTCAAGCAGAAAGTCAAGAGCAGAACAGTATAACTGCTCGGCTCCGAAGTGAAAAGCTGAGTATGTGATGCAGCCACTGCCTAATTATACTCGCGCTGCAATCATCAGCTCGTTTAGTTTACACTCTAAGTAGATCGGTCTCTCTAAGTGCGGATCCCAATTTGTCGGTCACCGACGTGATGTCGAGAATGACCAACTGAAAGGGAACCCCAGTTCACCATCCACTGCATGCTACTCTGAAGCTGTTTACAAACCAGTATACTGACTATCGTTCATATTGTAATGTTTTTTGTGTATCTTTAAGCTGTTTGAGCTGTTTGTCTTCTTAAACTGAACAAGTTGACAATCTAATTAAAAGGCTTGACTTGAAACCCAGTTTTATTTATCAGAACTTTTTTGCAAGCTCTAATAATTAAGAAGTTTCCAGATCTGACAGTTCATCAGAGTTGTTGTTGTTGTTCTTAGTGAGTTACTGGTCAAAATACAACACAACTGTTTAAAGTGTGTGTGTGTGTGTGTGTGTGTGTTTGCAAGCATACATGTGGCCTTTATCAATAATGCAGAACTAGAGAGAGCTGGCTGTTTACAGGAAATGAGTTCTGTGCACAGTAGGACTTTCTTCTGTGACATTTACAGGCGTAAATACCCTGGCCACCCATGCCCTGGCCACCCACCAGCCCAACGAGTGGCTCTAATGACACCCCCAAAGGCCACGCGCACTCAGGATATGCAACAAACACCGTTTAGATGGGAAAACTTGTGGTAGTGTAATGTGTGCATGTGGGTGCACACAGGTTATTTGTTCCGTTCTTATGTTTGATTGCGTCTGATGTTAAAAACCTTTAAAAATATAAAGTATGTGTTTAATATTTCATTAGTTGCAATTCTCACCTCACCCACTCTTCTCTGAGCCCCTTTTGTTGCCCCCCTTCTGTGTCTCCACAGTGGTATCTCCTGACGTCTGACACACGTCTCTTCCCTTGACATCTGAGCTCCTCATTAATGTTACTGGGGAAAAAATTGGAACAAGGAAAAATGGTCAAATTAAATTATGCAAAATCTACTGTTAGACACAAAAAGAGAGAGAGAGAAGGGCTGATGAATAAAGAGACAGAGAGAAAAAAACAGGGAGATTGAAAATCTGGGTTGAAAGAAACTTCTCTCTCTCATATCTCACTCTATGTTGTTCCGGTCTTGATTCATAATTTAACTCCAGTTATTAAGAGTCCCATCTAAGATATTGATGAAGAATGTGCACCAGAATTATACTTTTTGAGAACTTCAACTCCGTAAAAATCTCTAGAAGGCGTTGTGTGATTATCTATTCATTCATTAACTCTGTGTGGTTTGCTGCATTTCAAAATAAATTATAATTTTAAAAATCCTAATTAATTAACAATACATAGTAACAATAAACATAGTAAACAATACACAGTAAACAATAAATAGTCCTGTCTGAGACACCATTCACCAAAAAGGCATCAACAGATTGTCCACAATGAATCCAAAACAGTTTACTTAAATTTGTGAAGTTTTTTTTTTCCAGTTTAGATAAAAATAATGTCATAAAGATTCATGTCATTGTTCATGCTTTTTTTTTTAGGATTTTTTTTTTCATTTGGTTCTGCTGACACCAAGTGGATACAGATTGACATTACAAAAGCACATCATCCAGTGACAGAGTGTAATTTTGTACTTTAAATTTTATCTTAAATTTATCTTTAACATTTTTAATATTAATCACCATGTCACATATTTTCTTTCTTTCGTTCTTTCTTTCTTTCTACCCCAAACTTTTGAATGGTAGTTCATCAAAGTTTCACAAAAACATTAAGCAGCAAAATTGTTTTTAACATTGATTTCAACAAGAAAAGTTACTTGAGCACCAAATCAGCATATTATAATGATTTCTGAAGGATCGTGCAATGGCCTACTGAAGACCGGAGTATGGCTGCTGAAAAATTAGTTTTGCCACCACATGGATACATTTTATTTTAAAATAAAAATGAAAATTACAGTAGTTATTTTAAATTGTAACAATATTTCTCAATATTACTATTTTTACTGTACTTTAGGTAATTAAAATCATTAAAAAATCGCAATAGTTCCAAACTTATGTCACACTGTATCTAATATATATACACACATTCAGCCACGGAGCCTTAACTTTTTTCTTCAGTTGCAGTGATTACTTCATATATATATTTACTTAGTGGATATTTGTATTTGAAGCGTGCATTCAGGTAAGAACGATCTTTCCTCTTTAAACTATGGCGAGCACTAGTAAGGCATTTAAGAAGTGTGTGGATCCGTGTCCTCGTTATTTGACTTGGGTGTCTTTTGTTTGGGTGAAGAGCACGTGTGCGATGCCTTCGAGGGGACAAACTGCGTGCATTGTGAGCATTTTTCAATGAAAAAGCTCCGCTCTCGTTTGTCTCTCTTCTTAAGGAAAGAGGGACAGCCATCAGCTCCCTGCGATTCAGGACCCGCCGCTGTTGAGGCACGGAGGAAAATGAGCTTGTGGGGATCGCAGGTGGACCTGGCTGATGAGTTGAGAGAGGGTCTTTCCCATTTGCGCTCATCAGTTATGGACGAGAGTGAGCTGCTGGATGACGATGCTATTTCTCTTACATCATCTGATCCAGTGCTAGTGCTTTGCTGGCTCCAAGCCAGGAACAACAGGAGATGTTGGATGAGGACGAAGAGGTTGTGACTGTCCTCTCATTCCTCCTGCCCTGCGTACGCTGAGTTGCTTGAGGTTATGGAATGCGCCATGGCGAGGCTTGACTTGCCATGGAAGTGGGTTAAGAAAGTCGATGAGCGTTATCTTTCTGATCATCGCCCTCTAGCTCAAGTGAGCCTTCCATTTCTTCCTGATCTCCATGTGGAGATCGAGAAGGCTTGGAAAACTAAATTTTCATCCCGCATACATAGGTTTCAGCATACTAGTTATGCCAATAGTGAGGGGATGTGTGAGAACGGTTATGAGAAGATGCCCCATATTGAAGAGACGCTAGCCAGCTATCTCTCTGTGGGTGAGACATCTTCTCTTAAGGCTCCCTCCCTGCCATCCAAACCCCTTCAAGATACATCTCGTTTGAATGGCAGGGCGTACACAGCAGCAGGTCAGGCTGCAGCTTCTTTGCACACCATGGCGGTGCTTCAGGCTTATCAGGCTGAACACGCACGTCACTTCCTGTTTGTTGCTGCCGTGTGTTTTGAGTTTGAGCTCCGTCAAGTTAATTCTTTGTCGTCTAATTTTTTTATCTTAAAATCAATTTTATACACCATCATTTTCGTTTCTGTAACGTGTGAATATATCCCCTATCGTATTCTACAACAAAAACAATCAGAGCGCCTTGTTATCACTAGTTTTATTTTGATTTCCAGAGTCCGCTATTAGCAAATAGCCCTGCTAGCATCGCCAGCGTGGTTGCCGCTAATCTCGCTTACATTACCAATACTCTATTCACACACATTGCCATTGTTTTACTCACTGTTACTTGCTTTAATGGCGGATGTGTGTCTACCTTTGAGTGCAGGTGAGGACACATTCAAGCTGCATTCGGTGCAACACGAGCTGGAGGCCGAGGAGAAGCAGATCTGCGACCTGTTGGAGAGGCAGACCCAGTTGAGAGAGTGGAGAGCCGTGCTGGAATCATCCCAGGCTGACACTCACAAGTCCGAGGTAAGTATACAGTGCGCTGCTAACTCTCCCACCACCTCTACTCCGTGTGTTTCTCTGCACAGGCCCGGTGCACCCAGGACGCAATCTTCCCAGGTGTCTTTCACTCTGGCACCGGGACACCACGGACCCTGGGTGCAGCCGCAGCAGAAGATGCGAGCCAGGCCCCGGGCGATGACCTCTCCCCCTCTGCTGCCTCCGGTCTTCGAGATCTCCACCCGGAACTGCTTCGCTCCCCTCCGCGAGACGGAACGTGACGCTGTGATCATTGGAGAATCCATCGTCCGGCACGTCCGTGCTACGTTAGCTGAAGGTAAAGTTCATACTCACTGTTTCCCTGGTGCTCGTGTTCTCGATGTGCTTGTTTCTGCGCAGATACCCGCGATCCTGAAGGGCGACGAGAGCACCGGAGAATGACACCAAGCTGCAGACAGAGACACTGAAGAGGGACTTCAGGAGCCTGATCGAGACGGTGCGCCGCACACACCAAAGACAGATTCACAAATAATCTGCCTGATTTATCTCAACTGCTCTGTGTACCAATAAGTACACATGAACTAGACGAAATAACTAGCAACATGGGCACTATCTTCTCTAATACATTAGAAGCTGTTGCCCCCATCAAATTGAAAAAGGTTAGAGAAAAACGTACTGCGCCATGGTACAACAGTAATACCCATTCTCTCAAGAAAAAAACTCGTAGTCTTGAGCACAATTGGAGAAAAACTAACTTGGAAGTTTTTAAAATTGCAATGGAAAAACAGTATGTCCAGCTATAGACAGGTTCTAAAAGCTGCCAGGGCCGAGCATATCCACAAACTCATAGAAAATAACCAAAACAATCTAAGGTTTTTATTGAGGACCTCAGATGATACCAACCCTGAAACAACATACAGAACTACCACATTTTGCTATAAGTTTGATTGCATCATATAATAATTGCTGTTAATAGTGTTCATCGTCTGTTTTATTACGTCTTTAATTGATTTTTCCGTACATTTCTGCCATATGTACATTAATTGACCGTCACCACTGATAAGCTACCACTAAATATTGTAGAAACTTAATTTGCTGTAAAGTTGCTTTGCAATGATTTGTATCGTGAAAAGCGCTGTACAAATAAACTTGACTTGACTTGACCTGTAGAAAGACCTGGATAAATGCCAGGGTTTATCCCCTGATGAGATGGCTGAGTTGCGTAGCACCACAGATCTCGCTCTCCGTGCCACTAAGCAGGCTGCCACTGCCATTGGCAGATCTATGGTGGCCATGGTGGTTACGGAGAGGCATCTGTGGGTGAACCTGGTGGATATTGGAACGAAAGAGAAGGGCTTTCTCCTAGATGCGTCAGTTTCCCCTTCTGAGCTTTTCGGCACTTCCGTCGAGACAGTGGTCAAGAAGTTTAAGGAGGTCAAGACACGCTCAGCTGCCTTTAAATCCTTCATTCCACAAAGGTCCAGGTCTGAGCCCGAACAACAGAGAGGTCCTGGCCCGTCTCGATCAAAGGGTCAGAGGCGGGCACAGAAGACTAGTGTCTCGTCTGGACCAGAGTAAAACCTGAGCATCTTCTCACCTCCCTCTGAGAGTTTTAACATCTGCTCTCATCTTCCTCCCCTTAATTGCTTTGAAGCCACCATCCCCTCCACCTGACCGAGGTTAGGTAGGAGCCTCCTGTGCTCGCATTACAGTCTCTCATGTTGGACCTATGATGTGTTTGGTTAGTTTCTATGTCCCATTTAGTGTCTCGTCTGGACCAGAGTAAAACCTGAGCATCTTCTCACCTCCCTCTGAGAGTTTTAACATCTGCTCTCATCTTCCTCCCCTTAATTGCTTTGAAGCCACCATCCCCTCCACCTGACCGAGGTTAGGTAAGAGCCTCCTGTGCTCGCATTACAGTCTCTCATGTTGGACCTATGATGTGTTTGGTTAGTTTCTATGTCCCATAGAACTACCTACTAATGGTCCGGATTCAAGTGCTCTTTTGACTTCGCCTTCAGATGATACCCGTGAGCTTGAGTCATGCGCGGGAGCCATGGTTGATGAGTATGATCCATTTCATCCACTCTATTGCTAGTTTATGTGAATTCACTAACTAGTTTTCTCTGCAGTGCTACTTGGACCTGTTCCTGTTTTTCTGACTGTGTTTTAGGGTTAGGACCTCTGCAAGCACCTCCCCTGCTGAAGTCAGAACCTCTCGCTGTTGACCGATCATGGTGATGTTCTCACCAGTCGGTACTGGATCCAGGCTGGATGTTAGCCCTATATCTTGGCTTCATGCCTACTGGACCGCGCTGCCAAGTTGCTGGGCTTTGGAGGGAGCCCCTTCAGCCATCAGGTCCCTAGTATTACACTGCTATCTCAGAACTCGCTGGTCCTTCATTCAGGTTGAGCATTTTCTCAGAGTATAATGCTTCGTGACTTGCTCCTTGATGTCTGGGCTGGGTGTTTGCTTCAAGAAGCTGCCCCGGCCAGTGACTCGGTCGACAGTGGTGTAATGTAACGAAGTAATAATACTTTGTTACTGTACTTAAGTATTTTTTGGGAGTACCTGTACTTTACTTGAGTTTTTATATTTCAGCCAACTTTTACTTTTACTCCACTACATTTCCTAATTAAAATGTATACTTTTACTCCGATACATTTCCAGAAGCAAATTCATTACTTACTACAAAATAGTCAGAAGTCAGAAGAACACTGACTGCAGGAAAGCAGGTTTGACGAATCAGTGGTCTGGCGTTTGCAAGTTAGACTCATGCTCATGTGCACACAAGTGCGCGTACAACCTCAGATGATTCATTTTCCACTCAAGTCGAGTCTGGGATGTGTGATACAACATCATCTGCGATAATATGGTAAGTGTTGTTGTAATGATGTGCGATCTGACATTATCAAGTAGGCTATATCACCAAATCACACACATAGAGTGCACGCACGTTGATTTATTAGTCTATTAAAATTCTAAATTCAATGCATTCTAAGTTGTAGACAAAAATGCTTCTATATGCTTTTTATATTTATATAATTTAATAAAGTTCAATTAATCTATATCACACAAAGAGTACAGTTTTTCTGCAGATATCAGCATGATAACACATTTAATAATCATTGTATATAGGTTCAGTAAAGCAATAAGTGACTTACATTTTAGACATAATATTGCTTGATTTTGCTCAATTTTGCCAATGAAAATAGTTCCAAACAAAGATCTCAGCTCTGTTTTGCATCTCCACTCACCACTCTTCGCAGTGTTTACTTAATGAATGAATCAGCTTTTTAAACGAATCGGTTGATAAAAATTATTCAGTGATTCACTCATTAACACAGTCAAATGCTTTATTCCTCAATGAATCAGCAGTTTGAATAAATTGGTTGAATCTCAATGACTCACTCATTAACAGTCATTTGCTGCCACCTACTAGCAGTTTTAATTTTACATTTCGACTATTTTTTTTTCATGTTTTAAATCATTTCAAATATCAGTATTCAACGTTTTATGTTAAAAACAAAACATTAGGCCTATTTATGCATCTGTAACTACAGTTAAAATGCATACATGTCCCCTCTGAGCTACATTAAACTGTGTAAATACATCTAAATCCTATTTCAGATGCAGATTCCAGAAATTAATTCTTATGTTGGAATGAAAGACATCAAGTACCAGTTGAAGTGCTTCTTATTCTTACCCAAATCTACAAAATGGAAGAAAGAGTTAAAACTGAACACAATCTTGCTACTCAAGTGGTGTATGAACATTTTATATATATATTTATTTGCTTCTTTCTCATTTTGCATTTACTTGTACTTTTACTTTCAATACTTAAGTACGTTTAAGATTTTAAAAAATACTTTTTGTACTTAAGTACAATAAATATCACATATTTTAAGACTTTTAATTTTTACTTTTTAAACGGGGACTTCAACTTCTACCAAAGTCATTTTCTGGTAAGATATCTACTTTTACTTGAGTATGGCTTTCAGGAACTTTATACACCACTGTCGGTCGAGTTGGGTCCCCCTTTCTTTGCTAACCCCTCTGCTCTTTGAGCTCCTTGGCAGTGACATCAAGTGGTTTGGCCACTTGCTGCCTCCCTGATAGGTTGCCCTCCCTTGGCCTAGCAGTGCTCCCCTCACCTTTGAGGGTTCCTTTGAGCATGCCATTCCCATTTGAGCATCTGAGGCCTCCTTTCGTCAGGTCCTCCGCTTTGGGAACCCTATTGAGTGGCAACCTCGGGTTGTTAGGCCTCTCTCTGCCTCCCCGTTAGGCTGCTCTCCCTTTGTTGGTTGAGCTTAGCAGTGCTCCCCTCACCCTAGAGCAGTGTTTCCCAACCGGGGTGCAGTCTATCGAGAGCAGGGTCGTGTAAAAAAATTTTTTTTAAATATTTTTAAAGTGCTAAAATTTTCAAAAAAGCATTTATTATATAATATCAATTTCTGATGTCCAATAATTACAGATGCACCAAAATTCCGGCTGCCGAAAATGAGTTCACCACTCAGGATTCACTTGCACGTGGTGTGAAGCTCTACGTATTATCCCGCTTAATATTATTAAAAAATGTTAATAATATTAAAAATATCTGTATGACAGTACATTCTGCAGTTATTCCCTGCTGTACCGGATATCTATACTTTTCAAAGTATCATACTGAAGTTAGAAATTCAAATATTGTGACAAAATTAATTTTGTAGGGTGCCATGACTAAAAAAAGGTTGGGAAACACTGCCGTAGTGGGTCACCTATGAGCATGCCGCTCCCAAATCGAGCGTCTGAAGTTCCTCTCCTACTTTGAGAGTTGGGCCTCCGCTTCAGTGAGTTCCGGTTAGCAGCCGTGCCAGGTTGTTGGGCTACCTTCTGCCTCCCTGGCAGGTTGCTTCTTTTGGTCGAGCTAGCTGGCTCCGCTCACGGTAGAGGGTCTCTTGTGAGCACGCTGCTCCCTTCTGAGCAGTCCCTCTCATTGGAGTCCCTCTCATTGGAGAGTTGAATCCTTCGCTCTGTCAGCTCTGCTGGGTGGCATGTCAGGACTCTGCCTTCCTCTTAGGCTGTTCTCTTGGTGAGCTCAGCAGTGCTTCCCTCACCCTAGAGGGTTATCTTTGAGCATGCTGCTTCTCAGTCAGGCATTGGCATCCCCTCTCGGTCTGAGAGCTGGGCGTTACGCCCCTTCTAGTTATCTGTGACTACGGTGGTTGAGTTGGCGATACTCCCTTCATATGGTGGGTTTTTCTATGAGGTACGCCTTTCAATCCACATGTGCTCAGATTACGGCTGAATTAACTGTCACTCCCAGGGCGTGCCACAGTCACGTAGGGTTCCTAGGCTGTCTAAGTGACAGCTTCGGTTGCCCTTTAGTAACGTGTTTCTAAATCCATGCTATGGTAAGGGCACACGCTGTGCTTCTGTGCACTTTCTAAAGTCCACATTGTGGTAAGTGTGCACGCTAAGCATTCTGCATGCTTTCTAAAATCCTGTATGGTAAGGGTTACGTGCTGTCAGCCTCGTTCCCTTTCTCTGAGTTGGTTTAAGCCCCGGTTTTCTCCTTGGGCTCCACTCAACTTATGTATCCCTGTTGATACATTTCTGAAGCAGGGTGTTGCTACCAAGTATCTGTTGAGCCAGTTCTTGAGCAGGCTCATGCAGAACTGGCGGTAGCCCCCTGGGTGATAGGCCAAGGTCCGGGGTGAGTTTTTAGACACCTGGCTGTATCCCCTCAAAGGAATCCTCTGATTCCAAGCCTTTGAGCTCTGCCCTAGGCTCGGGCATCCCAGTCCACCCCTTAAGTAAGTTGTGTATGGTATGCAGCTCAGGCCTTTGGCTGGAGGGGATAATGTCACTGACAGCCGTCAAGGCATCCTAGGGGCAACTCCCATGGCTATGGTAGAGTTGGTACTTAGTGCTCGCAGTGGTTTCTGGCATGCACTCCCCTCAGCATGGCGGCGTGGGTATATCGTTCCCCATAGCGACGTCTAGAGGATGCAGTTCGAAGTTCCCTCGGAAGGGAACGTCTCAGGTTACGTATGTAACCATGGTTCCCTGAGAAGGGAATGAGACACTGCGTCTGTTTCTAATTTGTTTCATGTGCATTCTTGTATTATTGTGAATGATTCTTCTGTGCATGTTTTTCCAAAAAGAAAAAAAAAAGAAAAATCCAACATGGTGTAAGGGAAACAGGTCAATTTAGCGCAAAGGGAATCATTTAAGATTTTAAAGGGAATTTGGACAGAATCACTGTTTTACGGCTGATCACTGAGACGGCAAGCGATTCATTGAACGAGCCGTATGACATCAATTCTGCAATGGACATTTATATTCAAAATATAGTGAAAATACTCTTAAACATCAATCACTTAATTAACCCTCGCATTGAGTTCCTCAATGAGGTTAAAATTTATATTAAATGCATCAGTTTAGCTAGGATCTGGAGGTACTTGCGTTGCGTTGCTCTACGGGGGTTCCCTTTGTTGTGGTACTTGCAGACCAGGGTTTCCCGCTTTTCTGATTGGCTGGAAGTCCAATTGTAAGTCGCTTTGGATAAAAGCGTCTGCTAAATGACTAAATGTAAATGTAAATGTAAGTTCAGTCTTGGGGAAGCCAGTGGTTGGGCGTTGACTGACGACGCGGCGCTGTGGTCTGAAGTTGAAGTTTAGACGCCACTCTTTCGGAGACGAGGCGTTGGGCAAAACTTAACTCGGAACACACGAAACTCTCAAAGAAAAATAAAATAAACTAAAGAAATAGAAGTAAAGTTTGACGAGACTAGGTGGCGTTTCTCCTCATGGTTTTGGAGGAGCTGGCGTGTAAGCCAGAGCACGCTCAAAAGCTAAAGAAGCATGATTAAAAAGCATAGCTCAAAGCTATGACTAAAAAAAGTAGAGTAAAACAAAGAGCGAGCAAAAAAGGGGCTTGAAGAAGAGAGCCAAGAACTAAGAGCTAAGAGCTAAGATAGAGAGAGATGGTGTCCTGAGTATTTAAACTGGGCTTTTGGACACCTCCCAACTTTTAGTGTCATTTAGGTGCATGGAAAGGCCGTTTCTGTGCCATTCTGTGGATGAGGACACGTTTTGTGAAGACCAGAGGTTAAGAGGTCTGTAAGGAATCTCTGAAAATCTGTTCTTTGTCTCCTAGGTGGGGGAGTCAATCCAAAGAGCTTGTGATTGCTATCACTGGTTACCATGTGATGGTCACGCTGTGCATCTCTTTTGACCATTAATCTTCATTACTTGCCCCAAAATTGACAATCTCCTTCCTGAGTTGTTATGATCAGTGTGTTCCTTTTGTGTTAATGTTGAAAGCTGTTCTGTGAAAGAGTTGGTTAGGCTTGCTTCAGACTGGCTAGTGCTAGGGTCTGATTTATGAACATCCTGTTGTCTTGGGCCCCTGTGGAATTTGGGCTCCTCGTGTTTCAACTGTTCTTTATCAAATCTTACATTGTCTGATTCGGTCTGATATCCTACAATGGCAATGAAGTAGCGATTTTTAAAAATTCAAAACATTTCTAAAATTCAAAACATGGTTTAAAATGTCCAAACAACACCAGAGGGTTATTAAACACAAGATTGCAGCGCAGTAATCATTTGCTGTATTGTAGCTTTATTTATTCTATTACTGGGTAAAAGTTTGCATATAAAAATAATAGATGGACACTGGATGGACGATGTACTCTGAAAAGAATATGGGTCATTTTGGTTAAAAACGTATAAATAGTACATATCAAGCAATCTGTAATAGACAAAGCAATAGAAACACAGCGTAAACATGTTATTATAAAATATAGTGGGCGGGGCTAATGAGGCAGTGACGTAGCTAGAGGCTGGTGTTGATCTTTTTCAGAGGAGGTCTTTCGTCACACTATGACGTCATACTGAGATGAAATATGAAACAAAACGTTCTGGCACCTTAGTTTCAATAATAGCTGTATTTTGGGCTAATAAAGACGTTTTGAGTTCTGAAACTTACAGAAAGTTTTTTATAGTGTAGTGACAACTTATATGATACAAGATCAAGGTAAATTTGAATACTCAATTCATGACCCCTTTAATTTCTGCTTTAAAATAAAGATTTTATGGGCACTCTATGCACATCTCTGATTATCTGAGCTCCTCATGAATGTTCTTGTGCAGAACGCTTTGCATCATCACACTCTAAAGATTAAAGAGGATTGTTGGCCAGTGTGGCAATATATTTGATTTGGACATGCCTCTGACATCGCTAGTTTGGCCTTGGCAGATGATACTCTGTGTTAACATGTGCTGCAATAAAATGAACACATTGCCTACTGACATTCTTTTCTCTCTTTTCCATTGGATTACATTGATTTAAAGGCTATGCTTGATTAAAAGACTTTGAGTATGATAAGATACACACATGGCTTGTGATTCCACAAAAAGCATGTGGAAGTTCTACAGCTTAATCTTTGGTGTATTTTTTTTTTAATGTAAAGTGGAGATGGAGTATTTTATTTACCATGCCATATATTTAAGTATTTAATTAGTTGAGTGCCTTCTTATCATTACTCTTATCTTTATGCAGGTTTTCCTTTAACAATATAAAGCCAACAGCTGCAATAAAGAACAAGGAAAACAAGAGATATCTTCTGCTATTTCCAGCGTATCGTTTATGTTGCGTGTTCCAGCATAGAAAGTTGTCTGTTTACATTGGACCAATGTTATAATCATGAATCCATGATCCTCTTGGAGGGAAAAACATTGTTTAGGTGACACAATCAGAAAGGCTATTAGTCAGTAATGTTTATGCAAATATTTCTGTCCATACTATTATTCCTATTTCTATTCCAGAGCGTCATACATTTAAGCTTAGTTTTGTTGCAGTAAAAAGGTCATGAATACCTAATAAGAGGCTTTCTGTCTAGTACTGGCACACTTAAAACAGTTGTCATTCTTACTGTAATTTTTCACAAATGCATTAAATTGTCTTTGCTAAAACTCTGCAGACACAGCTTGAAAGTGGTGTAAACCTATTACAGTATTAATGTTATTGTATGATTATTTTCTTTCTCTCTATCTCTTTCTTTCTCTATGCCTTGGTATTTTTCTTCTCTGTTTTTTTTTCTGACATGTGATATGGAGAGACTGTGTGATTAATATATTTCTGTTTTAGGAGTGTGAAGTTTTAGTCAACATTCTGAAAAAAAAGCTGCCGTCATCTGACAACAAATGCACTCACAGAGAGAGAAATAAAAAGAAAGATAAGATAGGGTGTAAGAATAAGTGAGACTGGAACTGAAACAAAGAGATGAAAGTGGGAAATTTTACCATTAACATAAGGATAGGTGAGTAATCTATACACCTCTACATGAGAACAACAAGCATGAGATAAACTGTGTTGTAAAACCTGTTTTTCTATTATGATTAGTTCACTGCCTTATCAGTGCAGCAGGATAACCATTCACCACTGTTTCTGAAGAACAAGGGCCGTAGCCTGAGTTGTTATTCTTTAAAAAAAAAAAAAAGTCAAATTAGATACACCAATATGCACACTACTTGATGCATATAGTGCAATTTATAATGCCCCATATTAAGCACATCCCGTGAACAAGAGTGCTGTTGTTTTGCTGGCAGAGCATTCAGTCTCATGCCTATCTGGCCAAATTACATCACAAATGTGCTGACATTCAGACCAACAACAAGATGTTATGACAAGACTGTATGTAAACAAAATGTCTGAATTCACAGTATTAATAATAAAGTATAGGCAAAAAGTACCCAGATGACCTATTACTTCTGGCGAGATTCTGAAGTGTGAATCGGATGGGCACTTTACTATCCCATGAGGCCACGGTGAGAGGATTTGTGAGTGGCACTGAGGTTGATGTTGGTAGGTCACATGACAATTCTGAGGCTGCATCCTTCAAAGGACGTGGACTTTAAAGGCTGTGAAGGTAAAACCTGGGGTCAGTTGCATAAACTTAGCCATTATGTTAAGGCATTATCTCTTGGCTAGCTACTAGTTGGTCAAACTTCTTAAGACACAGTCTTAACATAGTGACTGCTTATGTAACTGGCCCCTGTCTTAAAGAAAACAATTAGCTGACTAACTTTTAAGACTAGACTAAATCTTTTATGCAACTGGCCCCTGGTGTTATAAAATGAGAGGGTCTAGCATACAGAGGATTGCTCTTGTCGCCTGGCAACTGTGACAGCTGCTGTTGACAAGCAGCAGTAACATTTGTACTGGACTTTTTTTTAAAGTTATATTTAACTGTCTGAAAACAAAACAGGGTTCACAACCTGTCTAAATTCCACTACGTTGAAACCCAATATAGCACAAAAATAAAATTAAAATTAAATAAATAATAATAATACTAATACATTTTTTTTAATTATGCTGTGCATTTCATTTAAGCAATTCATTTTGATGTAACACTATTGTATCAGGTTTCTCATTAAAACATGATTGCATCATGCTAAACTGACTTGAGATGGTTACTTTTTTTTCTTACTTTTTTTACTTGATGTTTTCATTTTGAAAAAAAACATGTTTCAATCTAGTAGCTCAAAATAAATGTTACACTTCCCAGCATTTTTTTTTTTAGTAACATAAGAAAATAGGGAGACTTGTTAACATTTAATGTTCTATTATGTTGGCATTTTAAAATACTTTCTTTTATGTTGGGTGTTTTTGGGTGAGTTACCATTGTGGTGAAGTGTAAAGCATGTTTCCATACATGTTATATCTACTCTATACTTAATGTAGGATGAAAGTGAACATCTCGGTTACGTATGGTAACCCTCGTTCACTGAAGGAGGGAACGGAGATGTCACGTTGGATGACCGACGAATTGGGATCTTGCTTAGAGAGACCAATCTACTTCGAGTGTAAACTAAACGAGCCAATGCACATCGGCATGTGATTATTGCATCCAGCTGCCGCTGATCACAGCGTGAGTATAAGTAGGCAGCAGATGCAGCACATATTCAGGTTTTCGCTGCGGAGCCGAGCAGGTGACTAGGCCACTCAGCGGTGGTACAGGAGCTGTGGTGACGGGAAGTGATGTCTCCGTTCCCTCCTTCAGGGAACGAGGGTTACCATACGTAACCAATACGTTCCCTTTCAGTCGGATGACCGACAAATTGGTATCCCTAACAAAGGGCCACAGGTACTGCCCCTATCAGGGTCCCGAAGGAGGTTTCGGAAGCAATACACATATGAACATTCCTTAGGTGCATATGGAAGATTGGAGGTGATTGTAACCCTCTTGGAATGGCAGAAGTCTGCCGGGGAAACACGGGTTCTGAGGCCATACCGTGGATTTTACACATATGGGATCCACTTAGGTCTCTACATATGGAACCCAGCCCTCTACCGGATCTCACAGATTCATCGAGAGAGGGCCTGGTGCCGGACACTCCACCACGTCTGGCTGCCGAGAGGATGGAGGAGCTCAACAGGTCTACTATATGGACTCTCTGGAGCGGATTTAGCAAGCCGACCCGAAGCCGGGGCCACTCAGTGCTTCTACCCGTTTGAGGTGAGAACATAGGAGGATACCGGCTCCGCACGAAGGCTATAGAAACGTGTTAGGGGTCGCCCAGCTCTACAGATATCTGCCAGCGAGGCGCCACGAGCCAGCGCCCAGGAGAATGCAACATTTCTAGTTGAGTGAGCACGCAACCTGAACGGGCAGCGCACACCCTGTGCCTGATAAGCCAGGGTGATTGCATCCACTATCCAGTGGGTTATCCCCTGCTTAGAGACGGCATTCCCTTCTGCCGGCCTCTGTGACAGACAAAGAGCTGGTCTGAGGTCCTGAAGCTTTGTGTCCGTTCTACGTAGCACCTTAGGGCTCGGACGGGACAGAGCAAAGCTAGGGCTGGGTCTGCTTCCTCCGGGGGCAGCGCTTGCAGGCTCACCACCTGATCCCTGAAGGGAGTAGTGGGAACCTTGGGCACATAGCCCGGCCGGGGCCTCAGGGTTACCTGGGAGTCGGCCGGCCCGAACTCTAGGCACGAATCATCAACCGAAACGCGTGCAGGTCCCCTACCCTCTTGATGGAGGCCAGTGCAAGCAGGAGCAGAGATTTCATTGACAGAGACTTCAGCTCGACTGTCTGCAAAGGCTCAAATGGGCCCTGCTGTAGTGCTGTGAGCACTAGAGGCAGGTCCCAAGATGGTATAGAGGGGGGCCATGGAGGATTTAGCCTAATCTCTAGCTGCTTCCCCAGCAGCTTCCCTTCAACGATTGCAGCGATATTGAGGGTGGAGGGAGACAGCCCTCGCTCCAACCCTTGCTGCAAAAAGGACAGCACGACTCTGATCGGGCATCTTCGGGGGTCTTCTCGGTGAGAAGAACACCACTCAACGAACAGCTTCCACTTCAAAGTGTAAGCGTGTTTCGTAGACGGTGCTCTCGCTGAAGTGATGGTGTCAACTACCTCTTGGGGAAGGTCACCTAGAACCTCTGTGTCCCGTCCTGGGACCAGACATGAAGTTTCCAGAGGTCTGGAAGTGGGTGCCAAAGTCAGTAGATCCTTCCTCAGAGGAATCGGCCAAGGAGGGGCTGTAACAAGGAGCATTAGTTTCGGGACCCAGGTCCGGGTGGGCCAATAGGGTGCCACTTACAGGACCTGCTCCTCGTCCTCCCTGACCTTGCACAGTGTCTGTGCTAGAAGGCTCACTGGGGGAAATGCATACTTACGAAGACCCCGCAGCCAGCTGTGTGCCAGTGCATCCGAGCCGAGTGTTCCCTCGGTCAGGGAGTAGAACAACTGGCAGTGAGAGGTTTCTGGAGAGGCAAACAGGTCTACCTGTGTGGCTCCAAAATGTCTCCAAATCAGCTGGACCGTCTGGGGATGGAGTCGCCATTCTCCCGCAACAGTTGGAGTGTTGTCCGTGCGGACTAGTACATGCTTGCCTCTTAAGTGCTCTTTGAGACAGATTAAGGCAAGGTGCACTGCCAGCAACTCGAGGCTCTTTTCCCAGTTGACCAGCAGGCCCAATTGGCTGAGGTGCGAGAGCACCAATCCCTGTGTTCGCACAACTGAGACTGAGCTAATATGAGCCAGTCGTCGAGGTAGTTGAGAATGCGAATGCCCTGTTCTCTCAGGGGAACAAGGGATGTCTCCGCAACTTACGTGAAGACCCGGGGCGACAGGGACAGCCCGGAGGGCAGGACCTCGTACTGATATGCTCGTCCTTCGGACGCGAACCGCAGCAATGGTCTGTGGTGCGGAAGGGTCGACACATGAAGTACTCGTCCGTCAGGTCGATTGCTGCAAACCAATCTCGGGGACGGATGCACCCGAAGATGCGTTCCTGCGTAAACATTTTGAACAGTAACAGGTGAAGGACATGGTTCAAGACACGCAGGTCCAAGAGTGGTCGTAACCCACCGCCTTTCTCAGGTACAATGAAGTAGGGGCTGTAAAGTCCCGTCTTCATATCAGCTGGAGGGACCGGCTCTATCGCATCCTTCGCTGGCCAGTCGAGTACCTACAGACTTGGGAGGGGAGGCACGGTTCTCCCTGCCGGGTGGAGGCGGTATTAGGACACAACTGCTTTGCAACTGACCGCTCCACCAGGGGCACCCTTGTAACTCCAGGAGGAGGAACCAGCAGATCGGTTTCCGGCAGTAAAAGGTGCCATCCACGACCTGGTGAGCTCCTCATGCACCTCCGGGAAGAAAGGCACCGAGGTGGGGCACTGAGAACCAGCGCGGACCACCCCAAGAACCAGCCGTGCAACCTTGAGGACTCGGGACACGGTGGAAGTCTCCACTCGAGCCCTACCCCCACAGTGGCCCGGGAAAGCATAGCCGTTATTTCCGGATCCGATTCAGGCATTGCTACAGTCCCGGAGGACAGCAGCGCAGCCAAACTTTCGTCTCCAGAAAACTCTGGCTCACCCAATGATGCAGCGATCGACATCTGGTCATTGGGAGGAGCGCCAAACGATACGGCTGGTACGCTCCTTGTAGAGCGCCCATCATGTTCCATTGGCAGCTCAACTGGTTGCGGAGTGCAAGAGGAGCGATGGTCCCCCGAGGGTTGGTTCCCTGGAGGGTTTGCCACCACTGTTACCCTCAGACCGCCCGTGCTACTGCCTGAAGATGACAACATGACTCATCCACAAACGCCACCTCAGCGTGCTAGATGCCCAGGCACGTGAAGCAGCGGTCATGACCATCACCCAGCGCCAGGTAACGACCGCATCCAGAAACGCCTGGGTGATACGTTGTCTATAGCAAGACCCACATCGTCTTTACAACGACGTAACGTCAAGTCTGCCACGCAACATCGTCTTTAAAAAGACGCACCCGTAATTGCTCTTTTAGGGAAAAAGCAATTTTAGCGTACTGAGGCGCACAGGGGAGATGGCCGCCTGCAACACAAACAGGGGGTAGTGCAGCCTGATGTGTGCAACCCACTCGACACGGGAAACACCACCGCTGAAGCGCTGTACCGCCAACACGAAGAGCTCTCAAAGAGTGCGGTGAACTCGTTCAGTCTTCTTCTCTCAGTAGAGTAGTCAGGAGCAGAATGATGTGATCACTCGGCTCCGAAGCGAAAAGCTGAATATGCGCTGCATCTGCTGCCTACTTATACTCACGCTGTGATCAGCGGAAGCTGGATGCAATAATCCCATGCCAATGTGCATCGGCTCGTTTAGTTTACCCTCGAAGTAGATTGGTCTCTCTAAGCGAGATCCCAATTCGTCGGTCATCCGACGTGACATCGTGAGTGACCGAATGAAAGGGAACTGAGTAAACTAATCTAAAATTAGACATATCCAGATAACTTCATGTGGTACCACTGTCCATGACTGAATCATGTTCAGCCAAAAAGCTATTTTATTTACTTAAATTTAAAAGTGTAATCTGCCATTTTCTCCCAATAAGTCATATTGTCACCAGCATGCAGTGAATCTTGGGATAGTCCAGGCTGCAAAAGATCCATCAGTTGGATCTTTCATGGCCTGGGAAATGAAGAACGGTTTTCAAATTCAGCTTTTGAAAGACACAGCTTATATTGCACATACTTTTTTTCACAAAGTAATTCCATACTTAAAAGAAATACCTACTTAGAGAGTATGCAATTTGGGATGCAGTGGCTGCAATTATTTACAAAGAGATATAATGCAATGCATTACAATATGTCATTTACTGTATGTCCCCTTGTCAAAATGGAGGGTGCTTGAGAAGGGGTTAAAATCTGGAGTGTTGTTTGGATCCATGGGTCGCACCGCATCACAGGACCTGGGAAATCTTATTTTGTGTTCCCCTGATTATAAGATATTATTATTAGCACATTTGTATTGTGTTTGGTTACATTTCCTTCATACAATGCACAACATTCAGCAATACTTATAATTAGGGGAACTCAAAATCAACTTTTTCTTGTGTTTAGTTACATTTCCTTCATATAATGCACAACATTCAGCAATACTTTGTTTATAATTTTTTCTCTTCCCCCTCCTCCCCATCCATCCATCCATCCCTCCCTCCCTCCCTCCCATCTCAGTCTTTAAATCCTGCTGCTCTTTGCTAGTGGAAACATAGCGCCTGTGGTTGGCCCATATGCACGGGGGTGTATAAGTGTTACGTAATCATCAGAGGATGAAAACCTGCATCTAGTGAGAGAGAGAGAGAGGTCAGAAGTGAGAGTGAGTGAGTGAGAGAGACTGAAAGAGATTATCAGGATCCAGTCCTTCCAGTCTCACAGCCAGTGTGACAGAAGAGCAGTTCTGACTGTGTACATGATAGTGTATACGCCTGCGTGCATGTCACAACTCTCCGTTCTCTGGATCTGCTCATTGTATCACAGGACTGCGGCAGAACTTTCTGGCCCATTAATTTGTTTACATCTGACACCTGCTCTGACTTTGGACTGAATCTGGGCTTGACTGGACAAGTGAGTACAGCTGTGTGTGGTCTGGTGTGATAAATGACTGGAAATGTATTAGATACTTTACATGTTACACTTTGCTTTGAAGTGTGTGTATTCAGAGATCATGTGCACGTGGTGGTTCAACTACTACTATGTCAGTATCATGATGTGAGTGAGTGAGTGAGTGAGTGAATGAGTGAGTGAGTGTGTGTGTGAGTATGTGTGTGTTCAGAACATTTCTTGAACATTTCTTAAACATAAATGTATTCTGTGTCAGATTAATGTGTTTTCAGTGAATTTTCATTCATGAGGATTTGGTCATAATTACAACCATCCAAATGCCAGTTGTGTCAGGGTTGCTCAATATATGTATTGGTACTATATCAGATATTGGCCAATATTGGTTGATACTGGATATATGATTGTCAATTTTGGATATTTATTTGCTTGTGTTTTCTCTATTTTTATATTTATATTACCTTTACCCTCATATAATGATCATTTTTAGTTAATCTTAAAATACACTAATAATTTAATGAGACTTACATGTAATATTTAAATCACATTTCTACATGAAAATCCACTTTTATGCTGCACATTATACAGTAATTTTGTGATGCCTAAATTTCCTTTGTAACATTTAAAATGACTAATTTTAGTTATTAGTATTTTAATTTATTATACAAAATTTAATGGAATTTTAATATCATCCATTTATTGTTTATTGGCCACAACATACAACTAAGTATTGGTCTCATCAGCTGAACAGACACTATTTTAATATAGGTCCAACATTTATTTCGTTTTTGTCTGTGTGTGAGTGAAAGTGAAAATGTAAGTATGCACATGCACGATTGTTTCAGGAAGGAATACAGGACAGTGGAATACATAAACTGTGTGTTAACTTGGATCTTAACACTGTATTTTTTGAACATGGACTGCGTGACCTTTGGTTAGTTTTTTGGTGCAGGACTTTGCAACATAAACTCTTTCAGTTGTTCTTGCAGGTTTAAGGACATATCAGCAGCACATTTATTTGAAGACACATGTTTGCAAAAGAACAATAGAGTAGAGTTGTACTACCTGAACGATCAAAACAAAATGCCACTTGTGTGACAGTATATCTGATTTCATCTTCTTGACATGGAATGGTATTTGAGCAACTTGGCAAATCAGTTGTATCTTGTTATCATTAACTTATTCATCATTCAACTCCAGAGAGGATAAAATACCCTGTACAGAGTTCAGTCTGGTGTTGTTTGATATTTAAATGGTTACAAAACACCACAGAGAAACAAACAAAGAAGAAGACCCCCAACTTGAAACACGTCTCTCCACGTAACCCTCATCAAAGGAGGATTTGTTCTTGACAGGGAGATAACAGTGCTCACGTATTAAACATCCACAAAGACTCAGTCACAGTGCCTGAATTGGTTCAGTGAGGGGGGTTAAAGGCTACACGTTCTCCACATTGTGTGTTTGATAAACAAAGTTGTAAACCAAGCCAAAACAACAAAACAAAACAAAGTAAACTAAACTTTGTGAATTTACCTCATTTAAAGGGACAAAATATAACCAATTGTATTGTTGTGTATATTGCAATATATATTGTGGGCATTATTATTATTATTTTTATTATTATTGTTCGATGTTATTTACACACACACACACACACACATATATATATACACACACATACATATTGGCTTCTGAGGGTGACATTACCTCAGACTGTAAATTCATAGCTGTGAATTTGTGTTGTATTGCTTGAGCAGGTCTCATCTGCTCTA
The DNA here is from genome assembly GCF_001515645.1 of Sinocyclocheilus grahami. NCBI lineage: Eukaryota > Metazoa > Chordata > Actinopteri > Cypriniformes > Cyprinidae > Sinocyclocheilus > Sinocyclocheilus grahami. The sequence continues at coordinate 232,976 of NW_015506164.1, forward strand.
ATGGCAGAACATTTGCACTGCTCAGAATGTAAAGACACAGAACATCTATTTACCAGAGCTCTAATGGACAAACGCCACAGGAAGTGTTAGTCAGGTGGAAGGAGAGGTGAGGGAATAGACTGAAAAGAGAGCAACAAAAGGCCCCCAAAAAGCTCTGCTGATGTATGGCTCTATTTAGATTGTGTACGGAGGTGGCTGAGTATGTTGATTTTACCCAGCTTGGCCTTTTAGGGCAATCTTCAGAGTAATTTAACGCTAACTGAGCAATTTTGGAAGGCACCAATAGGCTGAACATTATATTTTCTCTGTAATTCCCCCTTGTGGAACCATTGGTGGGTTCAAAGGTGTGCCATAGCCATCTAAATTAAATTATGTTTTTTATATATATATATATATATATATATCTACACATTCTCCACATTATATGTTTTTCCTTTCCAAAACAGGGAAGCTCTACTCAATGCAGTGAATACAAATATTTTACTCCACTTGGTGTTTTCATTACTGATGTTAAAAAATTAGGTCATTCATTGGATTTTCCCACACGATCAAAGTTCATGTTGACACAGGAGTCTTGATGAAGGGACACCTAATCACCCACTAACTCTCTAGTTCAAAGTTTTTCTCTGTTTATGGGCTACAAACCCACTGACTCTTTCATCCAACCACTACTCCTTATGACCTATGACATTTAACCTAGAAAAAGCTAGCCAAGGAATCGCTCCATTTACTTACAAACACCTACTGTCATTACTGCCTATGGACTGCACCTCTCAAAATGTATCTTCTGATCTGCTGATGCTTTCTAAGTCTTGAATTAATATTTATTTCACTCATATAGAGTTACAGATTTGAACAAAACCCCAAACCATTGGCCTGCAACATGTTGTAGGTTATATGTGTTAAGAACAAAATGAGTGTTAAAATCCCTTTCATTGTTACATTGAGTTACATTTGAGGAGAGACCAAAGCAAAATCAGGGACAAGAATATCATAGAGACTTTGGAGTGGGCTCTTTTAAACTTGAGACAGTAAGCAGCTAACAGCATAACAACATCCTTAAAATCACTTAGAACACTTTAGCAATTATATAACAAGATTGTGGCAGACACATTTGCAGTCCAGTTTTTAAAGAAAATGTAATTGAGTTTCTATGCATTTTTATTTCAAAATATAAATTGAACATGGCAAATTATCAACATAAATATGTAATTAGTACTTTGAGCCAAACCAAGAAAAATCTGACTTGTAAATATGCAATGCAATGCTGTTCAAAAGGTTAGTGTGTGTGCATTGAATACACAACTGGGTGAAAAAAAGGGTTTCAATATTATGTCTGCCATCTGAGATCGTGTAGGTGAGACACAGACAGAAATAGAGTAAAACAGTGAAATGAGAGTTAGCATACCTGGGCGTAATTCATAGTTTGCTTCCCACTGAAAAACACATACAGTACACACTCGAAATACATTTGAACTGACAAAATGGAACATATATATATATTATATATATATATATATATATATATATATATATATATATATATATATATATATATATATATATATATATTACAGCCTTATTAGACTAATTAAGGGAATCTTTGTGTTTTCAAAGGGATCTTGTGTAATTTATCTGTCTTTGGGTAAAATCATAGACGGTAAAGACGCTTTGGAAGATTAAACCGTTTAATTGACGACCACAAGATGGCAGCAGTCCCTCACTACAGCAGATTCAAAACAACAGTATAGATATATCGCTAGTGGAAAATGAAACCGTTTTTGGAAATACATAACGCTCATTCAATATTATTTTGGTGAAGTTGGTAAGACATCAGGAGCCTTGGTTCGTGTATTCTAAAGTGTGTACAGACCACTATCCATTATTTCAAAACAATTTTCTGAAGGATAAATACAACCAGACCGATTTGTTCATCTTTGTCTTTTCTATTTGTGTTTCTCTAGGATGCTTCTGCATTTGGGAGGCTGCAGGGGGAAGATGGGCATTCTGCTCATCAGGAGAGTGGGTTTGTTTTGTCGTTCTGCCCACTTGTCTCCCCAAAACCTGGAGTATCGACCGATCAAAAAGGTCATGGTGGCAAACAGAGGTAAGACTTGTAATCCCGAGATTAAATATTTTGCTAACAGGGAAAAGACCGTAGAAAGGGAAAGTCTGATCCATGGATTAGTGCTCTGAAAATCTAAATACACAGAAGGCACAGGAGTGCTGCATTTTAAATTAATTTTCAGCATAATCTGAAAATGATTTACTTGTTATTCCCAGTCAACAATTTGATCTCACAATGATGTCACCATGAGCTCACATGATTCTCATCGTGTGGTCACAATGTGTGTGTCACAGTGAGCTAAAAGTGTGACCACACAGCGCACTCACTGTGTGCTCATACTGTGGTCACAATGT